>NC_088870.1:43478786-43517360 GCF_032884065.1 Artemia franciscana
GCAAGTTTGATAAGTTTATAAGAATACTTAGAGTAGATAGATAGAATAGAATAGATAGAGATAATAAGTTTCCTATGAGTCATATGCAAGACGTCATTTTAGAATCTATTAAAACTTTTAATAGATTCAGCAGTGAAAGTTTGATTCTAGCTAGTCTATCTACTATTTCTATGAGTCATATGCAAGACGTCATTTTAGAAATCTATTTGAATCTAGAATCAAACTTTCACTGCTGAATCTATTAAATCTATTTGAATATCGGCCACCTAGAGGCCTAGAGGAAAATATTTTGCACAAGGCCGGAAGCCTTCACTAGAAACAGAGAAAGTTTGATTCTAGCTAGTCTATCTACTATTTCAATGAGTCATATGCAAGACGTCATTCGCTGTATCCTTTTCATCTTTTCATCTAATTGATTTTAAAAACTTACTATTAATTCTAGACCAGCTAGAATCAATGGTAGATATTATATTCTAGAGTTCTAGAATATCTATTAAATCTATTTGAATATCGGCCATCTAGAAAGTAGAAAGTTTATGTTTTTATATTATTGCTAATAAACTTCAATAAAACAAAATTGATTCTAGCTAGTCTATCTACTATTGATTCTAGCTGGTCTAGAATCAATAGTAAGTTTTTAAAATCAATTAGAATACAAGAAAGTTTGATTCTTGCTAGTCTATCTACTATTTCTATGAGTCATATGCAAGACGTCATTTTAGAAAAGACGCGCAGTGGCCGATATTATTGTCTATTTAATAGACAATAATATCTTGTATATCGGAATAGTAGATAGTTTGATTCTAGCTAGTCTATCTACTATTTCTATGAGTCTTTGTAGTAAAATATTGTAGTACTATTTCTATGAGTCATATGCAAGAATACAATATCGGTAGAAATAGACAATAATATCGGCCACTGCGCGTCTTTTCTAAAATGACGTCTTGCATATGACTCATAGAAATAGTAGATAGACTAGCTAGAATCAAACTTTCACTACTGAATCTATTAAAAGTTTTAATAGATTCAAAACTTTTAATTCTTAAAGATTCAAAACTTTTAATAGATTCAGCAAGTTTGATAAGTTTCTAAGAATACTTAGAGTAGATAGATAGAATAGAATAGATAGAGATAATAAGTTTTCTATGAGTCATATGCAAGACGTCATTTTAGAATCTATTGAAACTTTTAATAGATTCAGCAGTGAAAGTTTGATTCTAGCTAGTCTATCTACTATTTCTCTGAGTCATATGCAAGACGTCATTTTAGAAATCTATTTGAATCTAGAATCAAACTTTCACTGTTGAATCTATTAAATCTATTTGAATATCGGCCACCTAGAGGCCTAGAGGAAAATACTTTGCACAAGGCCGCAAGCCTTCACTAGAAACAGAGAAAGTTTGATTCTAGCTAGTCTATCTACTATTTCTATGAGTCATATGCAAGACGTCATTCGCTGTATCCTTTTCATTTTTTCATCTAATTGATTTTAAAAACTTACTATTGATTCTAGACCAGCTAGAATCATTAGTAGATATTATATTCTAGAGTTCTAGAATATCTATTAAATCTATTTGAATATCGGCCACCTAGAAAGTAGAAAGTTTATGTTTTTATATTATTGTTAATAAACTTCAATAAAACAAAATTGATTCTAGCTAGTCTATCTACTATTGATTCTAGCTGCTCTAGAATCAATAGTAAGTTTTTAAAATCAATTAGAATACAAGAAAGTTTGATTCTAGCTAGTCTATCTACTATTTCTATGAGTCATATGCAAGACGTCATTTTAGAAAAGACGTGCAGTGGCCGATATTATTGTCTATTTAATAGACAATAATATCTCGTCTATCGGAATAGTAGATAGTTTGATTCTAGCTAGTCTATCTACTATTTCTATGAGTTTTATTTGTCTATTCTAGCTAGTCTATCTACTATTTCTATGAGTCATATGCAAGACGTCATTTTAGAAAAGACGCGCAGTGGCCGATATTATTGTCTATTTCTACCGATATTATATTCTTGCATATGAATCATAGAAATAGTACTACAATATTTTACTACAAAGACTCATAGAAATAGTAGATAGACTAGCTAGAATCAAACTTTCACTGCTGAATCTATTAAAAGTTTTAATAGATTCAAAACTTTTAATTCTTAAAGATTCAAAACTTTTAATAGATTCAGCAAGTTTGATAAGTTTCTAAGAATAATTAGAGTAGATAGATAGAATAGAATAGATAGAGATAATAAGTTTTCTATTAGTCATATGCAAGACTTCATTTTAGAATCTATTAAAACTTTTAATAGATTCAGCAGTGAAAGTTTGTTTCTAGCTAGTCTATCTACTATTTCTATGAGTCATATGCAAGACGTCATTTTAGAAATCTATTTGAATCTAGAATCAAACTTTCACTGCTGAATCTATTAAATCTATTTGAATATCGGCCACCTAGAGGCCTAGAGGAAAATATTTTGCACAAGGCCGCAAGCCTTCACTAGAAACAGAGAAAGTTTGTTTCTAGCTAGTCTATCTACTATTTCTATGAGTCATATGCAAGACGTCATTCGCTGTATCCTTTTCATCTTTTCATCTAATTGATTTTAAAAACTTACTATTGATTCTAGACCAGCTAGAATCAATAGTAGATATTATATTCTAGAGTTCTAGAATATCTATTAAATCTATTTGAATATCGGCCACCTAGAAAGTAGAAAGTTTATGTTTTTATATTATTGTTAATAAACTTCAATAAAACAAAATTGATTCTAGCTAGTCTATCTACTATTGATTCTAGCTGGTCTAGAATCAATAGTAAGTTTTTAAAATCAATTAGAATACAAGAAAGTTTGATTCTAGTTAGTCTATCTACTATTTCTATGAGTCATATGCAAGACGTCATTTTAGAAAAGACGCGCAGTGGCCGATATTATTGTCTATTTAATAGACAATAATATCTTGTATATCGGAATAGTAGATAGTTTGATTCTAGCTAGTCTATCTACTATTTCTATGAGTTTTATTTGTCTATTCTAGCTAGTCTATCTACTATTTCTATGAGTCATATGCAAGACGTCATTTTAGAAAAGACGCGCAGTGGCCGATATTATTGTCTATTTCTATTTCTACTCCGTTTAATAAATCTATCTACTCTGGTATGCAAGACCTTTCATTTCATTCATAACATAAATAGTAGATAGACTAGCTAGAATAGACAAATAAAACTCATAGAAATAGTAGATAGACTAGCTAGAATCAAAATATTTTGCACAAGGACTTGCATATGACTCATAGAAATAGTAGATAGACTAGCTAGAATCAAACTTTCACTGCTGAATCTATTAAATCTATTTGAATATCGGCCACCTAGAGGCCTAGAGGAAAATGTTTTGCACAAGGCCGCAAGCCTTCACTAGAAACAGTGAAAGTTTGATTCTAGCTAGTCTATCTACTATTTCTATGAGTCTTTGTAGTAAAATATTGTAGTACTATTTCTATGAGTCATATGCAAGAATATAATATCGGTAGAAATAGACAATAATATCGGCCACTGCGCGTCTTTTCTAAAATGACGTCTTGCATATGACTCATAGAAATAGTAGATAGACTAGCTAGAATCAAACTTTCACTGCTGAATCTATTAAAAGTTTTAATAGATTCAAAACTTTTAATTCTTAAAGATTCAAAACTTTTAATAGATTCAGCAAGTTTGATAAGTTTCTAAGAATACTTAGAGTAGATAGATAGAATAGAATAGATAGAGATAATAAGTTTTCTATGAGTCATATGCAAGACGTCATTTTAGAATCTATTAAAACTTTTAATAGATTCAGCAGTGAAAGTTTGATTCTAGCTAGTCTATCTACTATTTCTATGAGTCATATGCAAGACGTCATTTTAGAAATCTATTTGAATCTAGAATCAAACTTTCACTGTTGAATCTATTAAATCTATTTGAATATCGGCCAACTAGAGGCCTAGAGGAAAATATTTTGCACAAGGCCGCAAGCCTTCACTAGAAACAGAGAAAGTTTGATTCTAGCTAGTCTATCTACTATTTCTATGAGTCATATGCAAGACGTCATTCGCTGTATCCTTTTCATCTTTTCATCTAATTGATTTTAAAAACTTACTATTGATTCTAGACCAGCTAGAATAATTAGTAGATATTATATTCTAGAGTTCTAGAATATCTATTAAATCTATTTGAATATCGGCCACCTAGAAAGTAGAAAGTTTATGTTTTTATATTATTGTTAATAAACTTCAATAAAACAAAATTGATTCTAGCTAGTCTATCTACTATTGATTCTAGCTGCTCTAGAATCAATAGTAAGTTTTTAAAATCAATTAGAATACAAGAAAGTTTGATTCTAGCTAGTCTATCTACTATTTCTATGAGTCATATGCAAGACGTCATTTTAGAAAAGACGCGCAGTGGCCGATATTATTGTCTATTTAATAGACAATAATATCTTGTATATCGGAATAGTAGATAGTTTGATTCTAGCTAGTCTATCTACTATTTCTATGAGTTTTATTTGTCTATTCTAGCTAGTCTATCTACTATTTTTATGAGTCATATGCAAGACGTCATTTTAGAAAAGACGCGCAGTGGCCGATATTATTGTCTATTTCTATTTCTACTCCGTTTAATAAATCTATCTACTCTTGTATGCAAGACCTTTCATTTCATTCATAACATAAATAGTAGATAGACTAGCTAGAATAGACAAATAAAACTCATAGAAATAGTAGAAAGACTAGCTAGAATCAAAATATTTTGCACAAGGACTTGCATATGACTCATAGAAATAGTAGATAGACTAGCTAGAATCAAACTTTCACTGCTGAATCTATTAAATCTATTTGAATATCGGCCACCTAGAGGCCTAGAGGAAAATATTTTGCACAAGGCCGCCAGCCTTCACTAGAAACAGAGAAAGTTTGATTCTAGCTAGTCTATCTACTATTTCTATGAGTCATATGCAAGACGTCATTCGCTGTATCCTTTTCATCTTTTCATCTAATTGATTTTAAAAACTTACTATTGATTCTAGACCAGCTAGAATCAATAGTAGATATTATATTCTAGAGTTCTAGAATATCTATTAAATCTATTTGAATATCGGCCACCTAGAAAGTAGAAAGTTTATGTTTTTATATTATTGTTAATAAACTTCAATAAAACAAAATTGATTCTAGCTAGTCTATCTACTATTGATTCTAGCTGGTCTAGAATCAATAGTAAGTTTTTAAAATCAATTAGAATACAAGAAAGTTTGATTCTAGCTAGTCTATCTACTATTTCTATGAGTCATATGCAAGACGTCATTTTAGAAAAGACGCGCAGTGGCCGATATTATTGTCTATTTAATAGACAATAATATCTTGTATATCGGAATAGTAGATAGTTTGATTCTATCTAGTCTATCTACTATTTCTATGAGTTTTATTTGTCTATTCTAGCTAGTCTATCTACTATTTCTATGAGTCATATGCAAGACGTCATTTTAGAAAAGACGCGCAGTGGCCAATATTATTGTCTATTTCTATTTCTACTCCGTTTAATAAATCTATCTACTCTTGTATGCAAGACCTTTCATTTCATTCATAACATAAATAGTAGATAGACTAGCTAGAATAGACAAATAAAACTCATAGAAATAGTAGATAGACTAGCTAGAATCAAAATATTTTGCACAAGGACTTGCATATGACTCATAGAAATAGTAGATAGACTAGCTAGAATCAAACTTTCACTGCTGAATCTATTAAATCTATTTGAATATCGGCCACCTAGAGGCCTAGAGGAAAATATTTTGCACAAGGCCGCAAGCCTTCACTAGAAACAGTGAAAGTTTGATTCTAGCTAGTCTATCTACTATTTCTATGAGTCTTTGTAGTAAAATATTTTAGTGCTATTTCTATGAGTCATATGCAAGAATATAATTTCGGTAGAAATAGACAATAATATCGGCCACTGCGCGTCTTTTCTAAAATGACGTCTTGCATATGACTCATAGAAATAGTAGATAGACTAGCTAGAATCAAACTTTCACTGCTGAATCTATTAAAAGTTTTAATAGATTCAAAACTTTTAATTCTTAAAGATTCAAAACTTTTAATAGATTCAGCAAGTTTGATAAGTTTCTAAGAATACTTAGAGTAGATAGATAGAATAGAATAGATAGAGATAATAAGTTTTCTATGAGTCATATGCAAGACGTCATTTTAGAATCTATTAAAACTTTTAATAGATTCAGCAGTGAAAGTTTGATTCTAGCTAGTCTATCTACTATTTCTATGAGTCATATGCAAGACGTCATTTTAGAAATCTATTTGAATCTAAAATCAAACTTTCACTGCTGAATCTATTAAATCTATTTGAATATCGGCCACCTAGAGGCCTAGAGGAAAATATTGTGCACAAGGCCGCAAGCCTTCACTAGAAACAGAGAAAGTTTGATTCTAGCTAGTCTATCTACTATTTCTATGAGTCATATGCAAGACGTCATTCGCTGTATCCTTTTCATCTTTTCATCTAATTGATTTTAAAAACTTACTATTGATTCTAGACCAGCTAGAATCAATAGTAGATATTATATTCTAGAGTTCTAGAATATCTATTAAATCTATTTGAATATCGGCCACCTAGAAAGTAGAAAGTTTATGTTTTTATATTATTGTTAATAAACTTCAATAAAACAAAATTGATTCTAGCTAGTCTATCTACTATTGATTCTAGCTGGTCTAGAATCAATAGTAAGTTTTTAAAATCAATTAGAATACAAGAAAGTTTGATTCTAGCTAGTCTATCTACTATTTCTATGAGTCATATGCAAGACGTCATTTTAGAAAAGACGCGCAGTGGCCGATATTATTGTCTATTTAATAGACAATAATATCTTGTATATCGGAATAGTAGATAGTTTGATTCTAGCTAGTCTATCTACTATTTCTATGAGTTTTATTTGTCTATTCTAGCTAGTCTATCTACTATTTCTATGAGTCATATGCAAGACGTCATTTTAGAAAAGACGCGCAGTGGCCGATATTATTGTCTATTTCTATTTCTACTCCGTTTAATAAATCTATCTACTCTTGTATGCAAGACCTTTCATTTCATTCATAACATAAATAGTAGATAGACTAGCTAGAATAGACAAATAAAACTCATAGAAATAGTAGATAGACTAGCTAGAATCAAAATATTTTGCACAAGGACTTGCATATGACTCATAGAAATAGTAGATAGACTAGCTAGAATCAAACTTTCACTGCTGAATCTATTAAATCTATTTGAATATCGGCCACCTAGAGGCCTAGAGGAAAATATTTTGCACAAGGCCGCAAGCCTTCACTAGAAACAGTGAAAGTTTGATTCTAGCTAGTCTATCTACTATTTCTATGAGTCTTTGTAGTAAAATATTGTAGTACTATTTCTATGAGTCATATGCAAGAATATAATATCGGTAGAAATAGACAATAATATCGGCCACTGCGCGTCTTTTCTAAAATGACGTCTTGCATATGACTCATAGAAATAGTAGATAGACTAGCTAGAATCAAACTTTCACTGCTGAATTTATTAAAAGTTTTAATAGATTCAAAACTTTTAATAGATTCAGCAAGTTTGATAAGTTTCTAAGAATACTTAGAGTAGATAGATAGAATAGAATATATATAGATAATAAGTTTTCTATGAGTCTTATGCAAGACGTCATTTTAGAATCTATTAAAACTTTTAATAGATTCAGCAGTGAAAGTTTGATTCTAGCTAGTCTATCTACTATTTCTATGAGTCATATGCAAGACGTCATTTTAGAAATCTATTTGAATCTAGAATCAAACTTTCACTGCTGAATCTATTAAATCTATTTGAATGTCGGCCACCTAGAGGCCTAGAGGAAAATATTTTGCACAAGGCCGCAAGCCTTCACTAGAAACAGATAAAGTTTGATTCTAGCTAGTCTATCTACTATTTCTATGAGTCATATGCAAGACGTCATTCGCTGTATCCTTTTCATCTTTTCATCTAATTGATTTTAAAAACTTACTATTGATTCTAGACCAGCTAGAATCAATAGTAGATATTATATTCTAGAGTTCTAGAATATCTATTAAATCTATTTGAATATCGGCCACCTAGAAAGTAGAAAGTTTATTTTTTTATATTATTGTTAATAAACTTCAATAAAACAAAATTGATTCTAGCTAGTCTATCTACTATTGATTCTAGCTGGTCTAGAATCAATAGTAAGTTTTTAAAATCAATTAGAATACAAGAAAGTTTGATTCTAGCTAGTCTATCTACTATTTCTATGAGTCATATGCAAGATGTCATTTTAGAAAAGACGCGCAGTGGCCGATATTATTGTCTATTTAATAGACAATAATATCTTGTATATCGGAATAGTAGATAGTTTGATTCTAGCTAGTCTATCTACTATTTCTATGAGTTTTATTTGTCTATTCTAGCTAGTCTATCTACTATTTATGTTATGAATGAAATGAAAGGTCTTGCATACAAGAGTAGATAGATTTATTAAACGGAGTAGAAATAGAAATAGACAATAATATCGGCCACTGCACGTCTTTTCTAAAATGACGTCTTGCATATGACTCATAGAAATATTAGATAGACTAGCTAGAATAGACAAATAAAACTCATAGAAATAGTAGATAGACTAGCTAGAATCAAAATATTTTGCACAAGGACTTGCATATGACTCATAGAAATAGTAGATAGACTAGCTAGAATCAAACTTTCACTGCTGAATCTATTAAATCTATTTGAATATCGGCCACCTAGAGTCCTAGAGGAAAATATTTTGCACAAGGCCGAAAGCCTTCACTAGATACAGTGAAAATTTGATTCTAGCTAGTCTATCTACTATTTCTATGAGTCTTTGTAGTAAAATATTGTAGTACTATTTCTATGAGTCATATGCAAGAATATAATATCGGTAGAAATAGACAATAATATCGGCCACTGCGCGTCTTTTCTAAAATGATGTCTTGCATATGACTCATAGAAATAGTAGATAGACTAGCTAGAATCAAACTTTCACTGCTGAATCTATTAAAAGTTTTAATAGATTCAAAACTTTTAATTCTTAAAGATTCAAAACTTTTAATAGATTCAGCAAGTTTGATAAGTTTCTAAGAATACTTAGAGTCGATAGATAGAATAGAATAGATAGAGATAATAAGTTTTCTATGAGTCATATGCAAGACGTCATTTTAGAATCTATTAAAACTTTTAATAGATTCAGCAGTGAAAGTTTGATTCTAGCTAGTCTATCTACTATTTCTATGAGTCATATGCAAGACGTCATTTTAGAAATCTATTTGAATCTAGAATCAAACTTTCACTGCTGAATCTATTAAATCTATTTGAATATCGGCCACCTAGAGGCCTAGAGGAAAATATTTTGCACAAGGCCGCAAGCCTTCACTAGAAACAGAGAAAGTTTGATTCTAGCTAGTCTATCTACTATTTCTATGAGTCATATGCAAGACGTCATTCGCTGTATCCTTTTCATCTTTTCATCTAATTGATTTTAAAAACTTACTATTGATTCTAGACCAGCTAGAATCAATAGTAGATATTATATTCTAGAGTTCTAGAATATCTATTAAATCTATCTGAATATCGACCACCTAGAAAGTAGAAAGATTATGTTTTTATATTATTGTTAATAAACTTCAATAAAACAAAATTGATTCTAGCTAGTCTATCTACTATTGATTCTAGCTGGTCTAGAATTAATAGTAAGTTTTTAAAATCAATTAGAATACCAGAAAGTTTGATTCTAGCTAGTCTATCTACTATTTCTATGAGTCATATGCAAGACGTCATTTTAGAAAAGACGCGCAGTGGCCGATATTATTGTCTATTTAATAAACAATAATATATCGTATATCGGAATAGTAGATAGTTTGATTCTAGCTAGTCTATCTATTATTTCTATGAGTTTTATTTGTCTATTCTAGCTAGTCTATCTACTATTTCTATGAGTCATATGCAAGACGTCATTTTAGAAAAGACGCGCAGTGGCCGATATTATTGTCTATTTCTATTTCTGCTCCGTTTAATAAATCTATCTACTCTTGTGTGCAAGACCTTTCATTTCATTCATAACATAAATAGTAGATAGACTAGCTAGAATAGACAAATAAAACTCATAGAAATAGTAGATAGACTAGCTAGAATCAAAATATTTTGCACAAGGACTTGCATATGACTCATAGAAATAGTAGATAGACTAGCTAGAATCAAACTTTCACTGCTGAATCTATTAAATCTATTTGAATATCGGCCACCTAGAGGACTAGAGGAAAATATTTTGCACAAGGCCGCAAGCCTTCACTAGAAACAGAGAAAGTTTGATTCTAGCTAGTCTATCTACTATTTCTATGAGTCATATGCAAGACGTCATTCGCTGTATCCTTTTCATCTTTTCATCTAATTGATTTTAAAAACTTACTATTGGTTCTAGACCAGCTAGAATCAATAGTAGATATTATATTCTAGAGTTCTAGAATATCTATTAAATCTATTTGAATATCGGCCACCTAGAAAGTAGAAAGTTTATGTTTTTATATTATTGTTAATAAACTTCAATAAAACAAAATGGATTCTAGCTAGTCGATCTACTATTGATTCTAGCTGGTCTAGAATCAATAGTAAGTTTTTAAAATCAATTAGAATACAAGAAAGTTGGATTCTAGCTAGTCTATCTACTATTTCTATGAGTCATATGCAAGACGTCATTTTAGAAAAGACGCGCAGTGGCCGATATTATTGTCTATTTAATAGACAATAATATCTTGTATATCGGAATAGTAGATAGTTTGATTCTAGCTAGTCTATCTACTATTTCTATGAGTCATATGCAAGACGTCATTTTAGAAAAGACGCGCAGTGGCCGATATTATTGTCTATTTCTATTTCTACTCCGTTTAATAAATCTATCTACTCTTGTATGCAAGACCTTTCATTTCATTCATAACATAAATAGTAGATAGACTAGCTAGAATAGACAAATAAAACTCATAGAAATAGTAGATAGACTAGCTAGAATCAAAATATTTTGCACAAGGACTTGCATATGACTCATAGAAATAGTAGATAGACTAGCTAGAATCAAACTTTCACTGCTGAATCTATTAAATCTATTTGAATATCGGCCACCTAGAGGCCTAGAGGAAAATATGTTGCACAAGGCCGCAAGCCTTCACTAGAAACAGTGAAAGTTTGATTCTAGCTAGTCTATCTACTATTTCTATGAGTCTTTGTAGTAAAATATTGTAGTACTATTTCTATGAGTCATATGCAAGAATATAATATCGGTAAAAATAGACAATAATATCGGCCACTGCGCGTCTTTTCTAAAATGACGTCTTGCATATGACTCATAGAAATGGTAGATAGACTAGCTAGAATCAAACTTTCACTGCTGAATCTATTAAAAGTTTTAATAGATTCAAAACTTTTAATTCTTAAAGATTCAAAACTTTTAATAGATTCAGCAAGTTTGATAAGTTTCTAAGAATACTTAGAGTAGATAGATAGAATAGAATAGATAGAGATAATAAGTTTTCTATGAGTCATATGCAAGACGTCATTTTAGAATCTATTAAAACTCTTAATAGATTCACCAGTGAAAGTTTGATTCTAGCTAGTCTATCTACTATTTCTATGAGTCATATGCAAGACGTCATTTTAGAAATCTATTTGAATCTAGAATCAAACTTTCACTGCTGAATCTATTAAATCTATTTGAATATCGGCCACCTAGAGGCCTAGAGGAAAATATTTTGCATAAGGCCGCAAGCCTTCACTAGAAACAGAGAAAATTTGATTCTAGCTAGTCTATCTACTATTTCTATGAGTCATATGCAAGACGTCATTCGCTGTATCCTTTTCATCTTTTCATCTAATTGATTTTAAAAGCTTACTATTGATTCTAGACCAGCTAGAATCAATAGTAGATATTATATTCTAGAGTTCTAGAATATTTATTAAATCTATTTGAATATCGGCCACCTAGAAAGTAGAAAGTTTATGTTTTTATATTATTGTTAATAAACTTCAATAAAACAAAATTGATTCTAGCTAGTCTATCTACTATTGATTCTAGCTGGTCTAGAATAAATAGTAAGTTTTTAAAATCAATTAGAATACAAGAAAGTATGATTCTAGCTAGTCTATCTACTATTTCTATGAGTCATATGCAAGACGTCATTTTAGAAAAGACGCGCAGTGGCCGATATTATTGTCTATTTAATAGACAATAATATCTTGTATATCGGAATAGTAGATAGCTTGATTCTAGCTAGTCTATCTACTATTTCTATGAGTTTTATTTGTCTATTCTAGCTAGTCTATCTACTATTTCTATGAGTCATATGCAAGACGTCATTTTAGAAAAGACGCGCAGTGGCCGATATTATTGTCTGTTTCTATTTCTACTCCGTTTAATAAATCTATCTACTCTTGTATGCAAGACCTTTCATTTCATTCATACCATAAATAGTAGATAGACTAGCTAGAATAGACAAATAAAACTCATAGAAATAGTAGATAGACTAGCTAGAATCAAAATATTTTGCACAAGGACTTGCATATGACTCATAGAAATAGTAGATAGACTAGCTAGAATCAAACTTTCACTGCTGAATCTATTAAATATATTTGAATATCGGCCACCTAGAGGCCTAGAGGAAAATATTTTGCACAAGGCCGCAAGCCTTCACTAGAAACAGTGAAAGTTTGATTCTAGCTAGTCTATCTACTATTTCTATGAGTCTTTGTAGTAAAATATTGTAGTACTATTTCTATGAGTCATATGCAAGAATATAATATCGGTAGAAATAGACAATAATATCGGCCACTGCGCGTCTTTTCTAAAATGACGGCTTGCATATGACTCATAGAAATAGTAGATAGACTAGCTAGAATCAAACTTTCACTGCTGAATCTATTAAAAGTTTTAATAGATTCAAAACTTTTAATTCTTAAAGATTCAAAACTTTTAATAGATTCAGCAAGTTTGATCAGTTTCTAAGAATACTTAGAGTAGATAGATAGAATAGAATAGATAGAGATAATAAGTTTTCTATGAGTCATATGCAAGACGTCATTTTAGAATCTATTAAAACTTTTAATAGATTCAGCAGTGAAAGTTTGATTCTAGCTAGTCTATCTACTATTTCTATGAGTCATATGCAAGACGTCATTTTAGAAATCTATTTGAATCTAGAATCAAACTTTCACTGCTGAATCTATTAAATCTATTTGAATATCGGCCACCTAGAGTCCTAGAGGAAAATATTTTGCACAAGGCCGCAAGCCTTCACTAGATACAGTGAAAATTTGATTCTAGCTAGTCTATCTACTATTTCTATGAGTCTTTGTAGTAAAATATTGTAGTACTATTTCTATGAGTCATATGCAAGAATATAATATCGGTAGAAATAGACAATAATATCGGCCACTGCGCGTCTTTTCTAAAATGATGTCTTGCATATGACTCATAGAAATAGTAGATAGACTAGCTAGAATCAAACTTTCACTGCTGAATCTATTAAAAGTTTTAATAGATTCAAAACTTTTAATTCTTAAAGATTCAAAACTTTTAATAGATTCAGCAAGTTTGATAAGTTTCTAAGAATACTTAGAGTCGATAGATAGAATAGAATAGATAGAGATAATAAGTTTTCTATGAGTCATATGCAAGACGTCATTTTAGAATCTATTAAAACTTTTAATAGATTCAGCAGTGAAAGTTTGATTCTAGCTAGTCTATCTACTATTTCTATGAGTCATATGCAAGACGTCATTTTAGAAATCTATTTGAATCTAGAATCAAACTTTCACTGCTGAATCTATTAAATCTATTTGAATATCGGCCACCTAGAGGCCTAGAGGAAAATATTTTGCACAAGGCCGCAAGCCTTCACTAGAAACAGAGAAAGTTTGATTCTAGCTAGTCTATCTACTATTTCTATGAGTCATATGCAAGACGTCATTCGCTGTATCCTTTTCATCTTTTCATCTAATTGATTTTAAAAACTTACTATTGATTCTAGACCAGCTAGAATCAATAGTAGATATTATATTCTAGAGTTCTAGAATATCTATTAAATCTATCTGAATATCGACCACCTAGAAAGTAGAAAGATTATGTTTTTATATTATTGTTAATAAACTTCAATAAAACAAAATTGATTCTAGCTAGTCTATCTACTATTGATTCTAGCTGGTCTAGAATTAATAGTAAGTTTTTAAAATCAATTAGAATACCAGAAAGTTTGATTCTAGCTAGTCTATCTACTATTTCTATGAGTCATATGCAAGACGTCATTTTAGAAAAGACGCGCAGTGGCCGATATTATTGTCTATTTAATAAACAATAATATCTCGTATATCGGAATAGTAGATAGTTTGATTCTAGCTAGTCTATCTATTATTTCTATGAGTTTTATTTGTCTATTCTAGCTAGTCTATCTACTATTTCTATGAGTCATATGCAAGACGTCATTTTAGAAAAGACGCGCAGTGGCCGATATTATTGTCTATTTCTATTTCTGCTCCGTTTAATAAATCTATCTACTCTTGTATGCAAGACCTTTCATTTCATTCATAACATAAATAGTAGATAGACTAGCTAGAATAGACAAATAAAACTCATAGAAATAGTAGATAGACTAGCTAGAATCAAAATATTTTGCACAAGGACTTGCATATGACTCATAGAAATAGTAGATAGACTAGCTAGAATCAAACTTTCACTGCTGAATCTATTAAATCTATTTGAATATCGGCCACCTAGAGGACTAGAGGAAAATATTTTGCACAAGGCCGCAAGCCTTCACTAGAAACAGAGAAAGTTTGATTCTAGCTAGTCTATCTACTATTTCTATGAGTCATATGCAAGACGTCATTCGCTGTATCCTTTTCATCTTTTCATCTAATTGATTTTAAAAACTTACTATTGGTTCTAGACCAGCTAGAATCAATAGTAGATATTATATTCTAGAGTTCTAGAATATCTATTAAATCTATTTGAATATCGGCCACCTAGAAAGTAGAAAGTTTATGTTTTTATATTATTGTTAATAAACTTCAATAAAACAAAATGGATTCTAGCTAGTCGATCTACTATTGATTCTAGCTGGTCTAGAATCAATAGTAAGTTTTTAAAATCAATTAGAATACAAGAAAGTTGGATTCTAGCTAGTCTATCTACTATTTCTATGAGTCATATGCAAGACGTCATTTTAGAAAAGACGCGCAGTGGCCGATATTATTGTCTATTTAATAGACAATAATATCTTGTATATCGGAATAGTAGATAGTTTGATTCTAGCTAGTCTATCTACTATTTCTATGAGTCATATGCAAGACGTCATTTTAGAAAAGACGCGCAGTGGCCGATATTATTGTCTATTTCTATTTCTACTCCGTTTAATAAATCTATCTACTCTTGTATGCAAGACCTTTCATTTCATTCATAACATAAATAGTAGATAGACTAGCTAGAATAGACAAATAAAACTCATAGAAATAGTAGATAGACTAGCTAGAATCAAAATATTTTGCACAAGGACTTGCATATGACTCATAGAAATAGTAGATAGACTAGCTAGAATCAAACTTTCACTGCTGAATCTATTAAATCTATTTGAATATCGGCCACCTAGAGGCCTAGAGGAAAATATGTTGCACAAGGCCGCAAGCCTTCACTAGAAACAGTGAAAGTTTGATTCTAGCTAGTCTATCTACTATTTCTATGAGTCTTTGTAGTAAAATATTGTAGTACTATTTCTATGAGTCATATGCAAGAATATAATATCGGTAAAAATAGACAATAATATCGGCCACTGCGCGTCTTTTCTAAAATGACGTCTTGCATATGACTCATAGAAATGGTAGATAGACTAGCTAGAATCAAACTTTCACTGCTGAATCTATTAAAAGTTTTAATAGATTCAAAACTTTTAATTCTTAAAGATTCAAAACTTTTAATAGATTCAGCAAGTTTGATAAGTTTCTAAGAATACTTAGAGTAGATAGATAGAATAGAATAGATAGAGATAATAAGTTTTCTATGAGTCATATGCAAGACGTCATTTTAGAATCTATTAAAACTCTTAATAGATTCACCAGTGAAAGTTTGATTCTAGCTAGTCTATCTACTATTTCTATGAGTCATATGCAAGACGTCATTTTAGAAATCTATTTGAATCTAGAATCAAACTTTCACTGCTGAATCTATTAAATCTATTTGAATATCGGCCACCTAGAGGCCTAGAGGAAAATATTTTGCATAAGGCCGCAAGCCTTCACTAGAAACAGAGAAAATTTGATTCTAGCTAGTCTATCTACTATTTCTATGAGTCATATGCAAGACGTCATTCGCGGTATCCTTTTCATCTTTTCATCTAATTGATTTTAAAAGCTTACTATTGATTCTAGACCAGCTAGAATCAATAGTAGATATTATATTCTAGAGTTCTAGAATATTTATTAAATCTATTTGAATATCGGCCACCTAGAAAGTAGAAAGTTTATGTTTTTATATTATTGTTAATAAACTTCAATAAAACAAAATTGATTCTAGCTAGTCTATCTACTATTGATTCTAGCTGGTCTAGAATAAATAGTAAGTTTTTAAAATCAATTAGAATACAAGAAAGTATGATTCTAGCTAGTCTATCTACTATTTCTATGAGTCATATGCAAGACGTCATTTTAGAAAAGACGCGCAGTGGCCGATATTATTGTCTATTTAATAGACAATAATATCTTGTATATCGGAATAGTAGATAGCTTGATTCTAGCTAGTCTATCTACTATTTCTATGAGTTTTATTTGTCTATTCTAGCTAGTCTATCTACTATTTCTATGAGTCATATGCAAGACGTCATTTTAGAAAAGACGCGCAGTGGCCGATATTATTGTCTGTTTCTATTTCTACTCCGTTTAATAAATCTATCTACTCTTGTATGCAAGACCTTTCATTTCATTCATACCATAAATAGTAGATAGACTAGCTAGAATAGACAAATAAAACTCATAGAAATAGTAGATAGACTAGCTAGAATCAAAATATTTTGCACAAGGACTTGCATATGACTCATAGAAATAGTAGATAGACTAGCTAGAATCAAACTTTCACTGCTGAATCTATTAAATATATTTGAATATCGGCCACCTAGAGGCCTAGAGGAAAATATTTTGCACAAGGCCGCAAGCCTTCACTAGAAACAGTGAAAGTTTGATTCTAGCTAGTCTATCTACTATTTCTATGAGTCTTTGTAGTAAAATATTGTAGTACTATTTCTATGAGTCATATGCAAGAATATAATATCGGTAGAAATAGACAATAATATCGGCCACTGCGCGTCTTTTCTAAAATGACGGCTTGCATATGACTCATAGAAATAGTAGATAGACTAGCTAGAATCAAACTTTCACTGCTGAATCTATTAAAAGTTTTAATAGATTCAAAACTTTTAATTCTTAAAGATTCAAAACTTTTAATAGATTCAGCAAGTTTGATCAGTTTCTAAGAATACTTAGAGTAGATAGATAGAATAGAATAGATAGAGATAATAAGTTTTCTATGAGTCATATGCAAGACGTCATTTTAGAATCTATTAAAACTTTTAATAGATCCAGCAGTGAAAGTTTGATTCTAGCTAGTCTATCTACTATTTCTATGAGTCATATGCAAGACGTCATTTTAGAAATCTATTTGAATCTAGAATCAAACTTTCACTGCTGAATCTATTAAATCTATTTGAATATCGGCCACCCAGAGGCCTAGAGGAAAATATTTTGCACAAGGCCGCAAGCCTTCACTAGAAACAGAGAAAGTTTGATTCTAGCTAGTCTATCTACTATTTCTATGAGTCATATGCAAGACGTCATTCGCTGTATCCTTCTCATCTTTTCATCTAATTGATTTTAAAAACTTACTATTGATTCTAGACCAGCTAGAATCAATAGTAGATATTATATTCTAGAGTTCTAGAATATCTATTAAATCTATTAGAATATCGGCCACCTAGAAAGTAGAAAGTTTATGTTTTTATATTATTGTTAATAAACTTCAATAAAACAAAATTGATTCTAGTTAGTCTATCTACTATTGATTCTAGCTGGTCTAGAATCAATAGTAAGTTTTTAAAATCAATTAGAATACAAGAAAGTTTGATTCTAGCTAGTCTATCTACTATTTCTATGAGTCATATACAAGACGTCATTTTAGAAAAGACGCGCAGTGGCCGATATTATTGTCTATTTAATAGACAATAATATCTTGTATATCGGAATAGTAGATAGTTTGATTCTAGCTAGTCTTTCTACTATTTCTATGAGTTTTATTTGTCTATTCTAGCTAGTCTATCTACTATTTCTATGAGTCATATGCAAGACGTCATTTTAGAAAAGACGCGCAGTGGCCGATATTATCGTCTATTTCTATTTCTACTCCGTTTAATAAATCTATCTACTCTTGTATGCAAGACCTTTCATTTCATTCATAACATAAATAGTAGATAGACTAGCTAGAATAGACAAATAAAACTCATAGAAATAGTAGATAGACTAGCTAGAATCAAAATATTTTGCACAAGGACTTGCATATGACTCATAGAAATAGTAGATAGACTAGCTAGAATCAAACTTTCACTGCTGAATCTATTAAATCTATTTGAATATCGGCCACCTAGAGGCCTAGAGGAAAATATTTTGCACAAGGCCGCAAGCCTTCACTAGAAACAGTGAAAGTTTGATTCTAGCTAGTCTATCTACTATTTCCATGAGTCTTTGTAGTAAAATATTGTAGTACTATTTCTATGAGTCATATGCAAGAATATAATATCACTAGAAATAGACAATAATATCGGCCACTGCGCGTCTTTTTTAAAATGACGTCTTGCATATGACTCATAGAAATAGTAGATAGGCTAGCTAGAATCAAACTTTCACTGCTGAATCTATTAAAAGTTTTAATAGATTCAAAACTTTTAATTCTTAAAGATTCAAAATTTTAATAGATTCAGCAAGTTTGATAAGTTTCTAAGAATACTTAGAGTAGATAGATAGAATAGAATAGATAGAGATAATAAGTTTTCTATGAGTCATATGCAAGACGTCATTTTAGAATCTATTAAAACTTTTAATAGATTCAGCAGTGAAAGTTTGATTCTAGCTAGTCTATCTACTATTTCTATGAGTCATATGCAAGACGTCATTTTAGAAATCTATGTGAATCTAGAATCAAACTTTCACTGCTGAATCTATTAAATCTATTTGAATATCGGCCACCTAGAGGCCTAGAGGAAAATATTTAGCACAAGGCCGCAAGCCTTCACTAGAAACAGAGAAAGTTTGATTCTAGCTAGTCTATCTACTATTTCTATGAGTCATATGCAAGACGTCATTCGCTGTATCCTTTTCATCTTTTCATCTAATTGATTTTAAAAACTTACTATTGATTCTAGACCAGCTAGAATCAATAGTAGATATTATATTCTAGAGTTCTAGAATATCTATTAAATCTATTTGAATATCGGCCACCTAGAAAGTAGAAAGTTTATGTTTTTATATTATTTTTAATAAACTTCAATAAAACAAAATTGATTCTAGCTAGTCTATCTACTATTGATTCTAGCTGGTCTAGAATCAATAGTAAGTTTTTAAAATCAATTAGAATACAAGAAAGTTTGATTCTAGCTAGTCTATCTACTATTTCTATGAGTCATATTCAAGACGTCATTTTAGAAAAGACGCGCAGTGGCCGATATTATTGTCTATTTAATAGACAATAATATCTTGTATATTGGAATAGTAGATAGTTTGATTCTAGCTAGTCTATCTACTATTTCTATGAGTTTTATTTGTCTATTCTAGCTAGTCTATCTACTATTTCTATGAGTCATATGCAAGACGTCATTTTAGAAAAGACGCGCAGTGGCCGATATTATTGTCTATTTCTATTTCTACTCCGTTTAATAAATCTATCTACTCTTGTATGCAAGACGTTTCATTTCATTCATAACATAAATAGTAGATAGACTAGCTAGAATAGACAAATAAAACTCATAGAAATAGTAGATAGACTAGCTAGAATCAAAATATTTTGCACAAGGACTTGCATATGACTCATAGAGATAGTAGATAGACTAGCTAGAATCAAACTTTCACTGCTGAATCTATTAAATCTATTTGAATATCGGCCACCTAGAGGCCTAGAAGAAAATATTTTGCACAAGGCCGCAAGCCTTCACTAGAAACAGTGAAAGTTTGATTCTAGCTAGTCTATCTACTATTTCTATGAGTCTTTATAATATAATAATAATATTTATTTCTAACCCACTTACATCAAAAAGATAAATAGTGGAGTAAAAACTTGAAGAACAACGGAAAACAAATAACAAATAAAAAAACAAATAACAAAAAAACGAGAGTCAACAATAGACATTAATCATACAAACGGATCAGACCGTGGTGAGGCGACAAACGCCAATACGCTGTTTCTGAGAGCTTTTTGTGTAGATCAGTCAGCTTCTCAGTAATGTTCGGAAGATGGAACTTTTTGATTATCTTTCGATTCTTATACCACAGAGGAAGATAGAGAAGAAATTTACAGAAACGGAAATAAGAGGATCGAATATCGCTAATGTCTTTTTTTCTTAAATATAGGGTAAAGCCCAGAAAGGTAAAGAACAGAATGATCGGAAAAAGTAGAATAAAGCTTACCAAGGGCAATACGATTGTATTTCCCTCGATTGGCTACAATTTTAGAGTAAACAATCTGGATTTTCACTCTAGCATCCCAGACAGCACGCTCCCGAAGAGTTTTAAGATTTTTTGTAAGTGTAATACCCAACCACCGGATCGAATCTACATGAGGGATGGAAAATTTTTGAAAAATTAGAGGCCTAGGAGAAGAGGGAACATTGAAAGAAAGATACTTACATTTATCAACATTAAGCGAAAGACCGATTTTAGTAAAAGAAGAAGAAACTTTATGAACCATCGGCGATAGACTGAGTTTAGACCGGCTAATTAGAAGAATGTCATCAGCATAAGCAAGGTAAGAAATATCACTCAAACCAACAAAACACATAGAAGAAATATTCTCAAGAATACCAGAGATACAAAATTTGAAAATACTAGGAGATAACACTCCACCCTGCCGTACGCCCCGACGAACAAGAACATTAGAAGATGAAAGGGCACCATTAGTTTTAATTCGAAGATAAGAATTACTATATCAAAACTTTAGAAGAAAAATAACTGAAAGGTTAATACCGTGACTATAAAGAGAGTAAAGAGCCTGACTATGTACAACGCTATCAAAAGCCTTAGAAAGATCAAGAGCACAAATATGAAGACCATACCCTTTAGCCGAAGCATCTTTAAGAAGGAAAGCAAGAGCGCGGTGAGCGTGCTGGCACCCGATGCCAGACCGAAAACCAAACTGATTCTCCCCGAAATTAGCATTCATACTTATGAAAGGAAGTAGGATGTGTTCAAGGATTTTACTAAAATTACAAGCAACCGTGATAGGCCTGTAAGAAGAACAATCCAAAGGAGTCTTACCTCGTTTAAGTACAGAAGTGACAGTTCCACACAAAAAGCTGTCAGGAACGAGGGAACAACAAAGGCACATTTGGAAAAACAACTGTAAATGGAAAAACAAAGACGGGCAATTTATTTTTAGATGACAAGCACTGATACCGTCAATATCAAGAGAACTTGATTACAATTTCTTAACAGATGCAATTACAGCGTCAACTGAAACGGGAATAACTTGTGCCTGAGTCAGGGAAGGCGGGAGAACCGAATCAAGCAGTTTCGAATAAAGCGCGTGCAGTGCATAATTCAATTTGGAAAATATAACTGAATAGTGGTCAGACCATGCAGAAGGCGTAATGGGGCAATTAGGATTTGCCGAGTTATTTAAATTAGCTGAATTAATCACTTTGTCCCATTCTTTCTTATTGGTAGGATATTCTAACCCTTTGTAACGGCTTGATCGCAGACATTTCTTAAGCTCACGCTTAGTTTTTTGTTTTATTTCAAACACATTCCCAGCTAATGGTCGACCGTTAGCAACCCATATACGCAGCCACAATTTGGCTTTATTTTTCACACTTTTCAGCTCAGGGTCACACGACCAGATTGGTTTCCTTGTACTTTTCCTCACTCGCTCTTGAGGGACAGCAACCTCCTCAGCGCGTTTTAAACACCACACGATTTGGTTGTAATAATGATTCAGATCGTAATTACTTTTAGTAGGACTAACACTCAGCTGGAGTAGATGAAAAGGTACACGTAAAGAACCAAGAAGAATGGCCAGGGTTGAAATATATAATGGCATATTAACATTTTTCCAATTACTCCGCACAAACCATTTAGAGGCAGGAGCACAAGCCTGGTCAGTACTATCTTTTCTAATCGAAAAGCATAGCGATAAAGGAAGGTGATCAATATCTTGCTCATCTTCGTGGACATGCACTGTTGAAGATGTAATGAACGGGGAACAAATCACGTGATCAATATCCGATAAGCTGCCGGAATTATGCACATACGAGAAGGGTAGATCCTTCGCAATTATTCTGTAATCAGGGAGACAATCAAGTAGGTTCACAGTACGAGCAGAATCACGTTTTACATCAGTGTTCACATCTCCAATAATAATAAATTCGTACCCATTTTTGCTTATACTTTGAAGGAGAGTTTTCAAACTAGAGCATGCTTTGGAGAATTTATTAAGCGATGTCATATTCTTCCCATCGTGAGGCAGGTAAGTGTTTATCAATACGGTTTTACCAAGTCTTATAGCCAATAAATGTTCATCAGAGAAATAGCATGACGGGGACAGAAAGCTGAGCTTTTGTTTTATAATACATGCTAAACCCCCTGAAGGCCTTCCAAAAGTAGATTTAGCATTTGTTGTGAAAACAAAGTGGGCGGAACTGCGGCGCAGGAAATTAACACTCGTTGCGGTCAAAAGATGTTCCTGAAAGCATACAATGTCAAACTTACTGTACAATTCATCAATGGTCAGGTCCTTGTTTTTTGTCCCATTAATATTGAAGGACACGAGTGATACTGATTCAGACATTAGTTTGTTTTTGGTAACTTGCGACTGACAATTGCTTTCAATTTAGGGCAAGTGAGGCTAAACGAAACATGATCACCTCCACAGTTTATGCACTTAGGTGACAAATTGCAAGGCGAGTCTCTATCTGAAACATGAGGACCGGCACATCGCGCACATTTTGGTGTAACACTGGGACAAGACGACTGGAGATGGTCAGGGGATTGGCAATTGTTACAGCACCGGGGAATCGCTTTGAACTCATAAACACTTAGGATTTCGTATCCAACTTTGAGACCATATCTAAATGCTTCGACTCTTGATGTTAAATCAGAGAATTCAAGTTTTACTGCAAGCGATTTCCCTAGCCTAGAGGCACCAGAAACACCAGGGCACGATATCAGGTGGGACAGTTCAAAATCATGTGGGATTCCTTTCAGGAGTCCGTAAAACTTCTTGGTTAGAACTTTCGCAGAAGAGCCAGTAAACGCACTAGTCACCGATAAGCGGAAATCTTCAGCAACTGACTTATCTATATTGATAAACAGTTTGTCACGAACAGGGCGAATGCTAGTGATTGATTCGTGTCCATCGATCTGATCTTTCAGATTTTTTCGTTTAATTGGGTCCGAAAGGGTAGATGGAAGGTTCGACACAACAATAGTAGCATGCGAGTCGGGAATTGCAGGTTTCGGCAGTTGCGGGTAATTCAGTTCATAAGCATCCAGCTTGGTGGCAACAACCTTGAGTAGTTGTTCCACGCGATTCACCTTTGTTGACAGCCTAGAATACGCAACTGCGGGCAAAACCGGGACCTCGGTTGGAGACTTGATCACATAAATCGGAGTTGATACCTCCTCAGAGTCCAGTTTCTTAATAAAATCAAGAATATCTTTCACATTGTTCGCAGAAGCTTTCGCACCGATGCGCCGGGGGCAATTATCATTTGGCGCAACCTTCGCCCAAAATTCGTTTTTCGCATCAGCAATAACACCGCATTCAAAAAAGTCTATTGCGTGTTGAATAATAGTAGCTTCTTCAATACCTTCTTCCCAGTTGTTTTGCAAAAAGTTCATTACCGGGCAATGCACATACTCTCTGTTATTTGTAGTCTTTGTAGTAAAATATTGTAGTACTATTTCTATGAGTCATATGCAAGAATATAATATCGGTAGAAATAGACAATAATATCGGCCACTGCGCGTCTTTTCTAAAATGACGTCTTGCATATGACTCATAGAAATAGTAGATAGACTAGCTAGAATCAAACTTTCACTGCTGAATCTATTAAAAGTTTTAATAGATTCAAAACTTTTAATTCTTAAAGATTCAAAACTTTTAATAGATTCAGCAAGTTTGATAAGTTTCTAAGAATACTTAGAGTAGATAGATAGAATAGAATAGATAGAGATAATAAGTTTTCTATGAGTCATATGCAAGATGTCATTTTAGAATCTATTAAAACTTTTAATAGATTCAGCAGTGAAAGTTTGATTCTAGCTAGTCTATCTACTATTTTATGAGTCATATGCAAGACGTCATTTTAGAAATCTATTTGAATCTAGAATCAAACTTTCACTGCTGAATCTATTAAATCTATTTGAATATCGGCCACCTAGAGGCCTAGAGGAAAATATTTTGCACAAGGCCGCAAGCCTTCACTAGAAACAGAGAAAGTTTGATTCTAGCTAGTCTATCTACTATTTCTATGAGTCATATGCAAGACGTCATTCGCTGTATCCTTTTCATCTTTTCATCTAATTGATTTTAAAAACTTACTATTGATTCTAGACCAGCTAGAATCAATAGTAGATATTATATTCTAGAGTTCTGGAATATCTATTAAATCTATTTGAATATCGGCCACCTAGAAAGTAGAAAGTTTATGTTTTTATATTATTGTTAATAAACTTCAATAAAACAAAATTGATTCTAGCTAGTCTATCTACTATTGATTCTAGCTGGTCTAGAATCAATAGTAAGTTTTTAAAATCAATTAGAATACAAGAAAGTTTGATTCTAGCTAGTCTATCTACTATTTCTATGAGTCATATGCAAGACGTCATTTTAGAAAAGACGCGCAGTGGCCGATATTATTGTCTATTTAATAGACAATAATATCTTGTATATCGGAATAGTAGATAGTTTGATTCTAGCTAGTCTATCTACTATTTCTATGAGTTTTATTTGTCTATTCTTGCTAGTCTATCTACTATTTCTATGAGTCATATGCAAGACGTCATTTTAGAAAAGACGCGCAGTGGCCGATATTATTGTCTATTTCTATTTCTACTCCGTTTAATAAATCTATCTACTCTTGTATGCAAGACCTTTCATTTCATTCATAACATAAATAGTAGATAGACTAGCTAGAATAGACAAATAAAACTCATAGAAATAGTAGATAGACTAGCTAGAATCAAAATATTTTGCACAAGGACTTGCATATGACTCATAGAAATAGTAGATAGACTAGCTAGAATCAAACTTTCACTGCTGAATCTATTAAATCTATTTGAATATCGGCCACCTAGAGGCCTAGAGGAAAATATTTTGCACAAGGCCGCAAGCCTTCACTAGAAACAGTGAAAGTTTGATTCTAGCTAGTCTATCTACTATTTCTATCAGTCTTTGTAGTAAAATATTGTAGTACTATTTCTATGAGTCATATGCAAGAATATAATATCGGTAGAAATAGACAATAATATCGGCCACTGCGCGTCTTTTCTAAAATGACGTCTTGCATATGACTCATAGAAATAGTAGATAGACTAGCTAGAATCAAACTTTCACTGCTGAATCTATTAAAAGTTTTAATAGATTCAAAACTTTTAATTCTTAAAGATTCAAAACTTTTAATAGATTCAGCAAGTTTGATAAGTTTCTAAGAATACTTAGAGTAGATAGATAGAATAGAATAGATAGAGATAATAAGTTTTCTATGAGTCATATGCAAGACGTCATTTTAGAATCTATTAAAACTTTTAATAGATTCAGCAGTGAAAGTTTGATTCTAGCTAGTCTATCTACTATTTCTATGAGTCATATGCAAGACGTCATTCGCTGTATCCTTTTCATCTTTTCATCTAATTGATTTTAAAAACTTACTATTGATTCTAGACCAGCTAGAATCGATAGTAGATATTATATTCTAGAGTTTTAGAATATCTATTAAATCTATTTGAATATCGGCCACCTAGAAAGTAGAAAGTTTATATTTTTATATTATTGTTAATAAACTTCAATAAAACAAAATTGATTCTAGCTAGTCTATCTACTATTGATTCTAGCTGGTCTAGAATCAATAGTAAGTTTTTAAAATCAATTAGAATACAAGAAAGTTTAATTCTAGCTAGTCTATCTACTATTTCTATGAGTCATATGCAAGACGTCATTTTAGAAAAGACGCGCAGTTGCCGATATTATTGTCTATTTAATAGACAATAATATCTTGTATATCGGAATAGTAGATAGTTTGATTCTAGCTAGTCTATCTACTATTTCTATGAGTTTTATTTGTCTATTCTAGCTAGTCTATCTACTATTTCTATGAGTCATATGCAAGACGTCATTTTAGAAAAGACGCGCAGTGGCAGATATTATTGTCTATTTCTATTTCTATTCCGTTTAATAAATCTATCTACTCTTGTATGCAAGACCTTTCATTTCATTCATAACATAAATAGTAGATAGACTAGCTAGAATAGACAAATAAAACTCATAGAAATAGTAGATAGACTAGCTAGAATCAAAATATTTTGCACAAGGACTTGCATATGACTCATAGAAATAGTAGATAGACTAGCTAGAGTCAAACTTTCACTGCTGAATCTATTTAATCTATTTGAATATCGGCCACCTAGAGGCCTAGAGGAAAATATTTTGCACAAGGCCGCAAGCCTTCACTAGAAACAGTGAAAGTTTGATTCTAGCTAGTCTATCTACTATTTCTATGAGTCTTTGTAGTAAAATATTGTAGTACTATTTCTATGAGTCATATGCAAGAATATAATATCGGTAGAAATAGACAATAATATCGGCCACTGCGCGTCTTTTCTAAAATGACGTCTTGCATATGACTCATAGAAATAGTAGATAGACTAGCTAGAATCAAACTTTCACTGCTGAATCTATTAAAAGTTTTAATAGATTCAAAACTTTTAATTCTTAAAGATTCAAAACTTTTAATAGATTCAGCAAGTTTGATAAGTTTCTAAGAATACTTAGAGTAGATAGATAGAATTGAATAGATAGAGATAATAATTTTTCTATGAGTCATATGCAAGACGTCATTTTAGAATCTATTAAAACTTTTAATAGATTCAGCAGTGAAAGTTTGATTCTAGCTAGTCTATCTACTATTTCTATGAGTCATATGCAAGACGTCATTTTAGAAATCTATTTGAATCTAGAATCAAACTTTCACTGCTGAATCTATTAAATCTATTTGAATATCGGCCACCTAGAGGCCTAGAGGAAAATATTTTGCACAAGGCCGCAAGCCTTCACTCGAAACAGAGAAAGTTTGATTCTAGCTAGTCTATCTACTATTTCTATGAGTCATATGCAAGACATCATTCGCTGTATCCTTTTCATCTTTTCATCTAATTGATTTTAAAAACTTACTATTGATTCTAGACCAGCTAGAATCAATAGTAGATATTATATTCTAGAGTTCTGGAATATCTATTAAATCTATTTGAATATCGGCCACCTAGAAAGTAGAAAGTTTATGTTTTTATATTATTGTTAATAAACTTCAATAAAAGAAAATTGATTCTAGCTAGTCTATCTACTTTTGATTCTAGCTGGTCTAGAATCAATAGTAAGTTTTTAAAATCAATTAGAATACAAGAAAGTTTGATTCTAGCTAGTCTATCTACTATTTCTATGAGTTTTATGCAAGACGTCATTTTAGAAAAGACGCGCAGTGGCCGATATTATTGTCTATTTAATAGACAATAATATCTTGTATATCGGAATAGTAGATAGTTTGATTCTAGCTAGTATATCTACTATTTCTATGAGTTTTATTTGTCTATTCTAGCTAGTCTATCTACTATTTCTATGAGTCATATGCAAGACGTCATTTTAGAAAAGACGCGCAGTGGCCGATATTATTGTCTATTTCTATTTCTACTCCGTTTAATAAATCTATCTACTCTTGTATGCAAGACCTTTCATTTCTTTCATAACATAAATAGTAGATAGACTAGCTAGAATAGACAAATAAAACTCATAGAAATAGTAGATAGACTAGCTAGAATCAAAATATTTTGCACAAGGACTTGCATATGACTCATAGAAATAGTAGATAGACTAGCTAGAATCAAACTCTCACTGCTGAATCTATTAAATCATTTTGAATATCGGCCACCTAGAGGCCTAGAGGAAAATATTTTGCACAAGGCCGCAAGCCTTCACTAGAAACAGTGAAAGTTTGATTCTAGCTAGTCTATCTACTATTTCTATGAGTCTTTGTAGTAAAATATTGTAGTACTATTTCTATGAGTCATATACAAGAATATAATATCGGTAGAAATAGACAATAATATCGACCACTGCGCGTCTTTTCTAAAATGACGTCTTGCATATGACTCATAGAAATAGTAGATAGACTAGCTAGAATCAAACTTTCACTGCTGAATCTATTAAAAGTTTTAATAGATTCAAAACTTTTAATTCTTAAAGATTCAAAACTTTTAATAGATTCAGCAAGTTTGATAAGTTTCTAAGAATACTTAGAGTAGATAGATAGAATAGAATAGATAGAGATAATAAGTTTTCTATGAGTCATATGCAAGACGTCATTTTAGAAAAGACGCGCAGTGGCCGATATTATCGTCTATTTCTATTTCTACTCCGTTTAATAAATCTATCTACTCTTGTATGCAAGACCTTTCATTTCATTCATAACATAAATAGTAGATAGACTAGCTAGAATAGACAAATAAAACTCATAGAAATAGTAGATAGACTAGCTAGAATCAAAATATTTTGCACAAGGACTTGCATATGACTCATAGAAATAGTAGATAGACTAGCTAGAATCAAACTTTCACTGCTGAATCTATTAAATCTATTTGAATATCGGCCACCTAGAGGCCTAGAGGAAAATATTTTGCACAAGGCCGCAAGCCTTCACTAGATACAGTGAAAGTTTGATTCTAGCTAGTCTATCTACTATTTCTATGAGTCTTTGTAGTAAAATATTGTAGTACTATTTCTATCAGTCATATGCAAGAATATAATATCGGTAGAAATAGACAATAATATCGGCCACTGCGCGTCTTTTCTAAAATGACGTCTTGCATATGACTCATAGAAATAGTAGATAGACTAGCTAGAATCAAACTTTCACTGCTGAATCTATTAAAACTTTTAATAGATTTAGCAGCGAAAGTTTGATTCTAGCTAGTCTATCTACTATTTCTATGAGTCATATGCAAGACGTCATTTTAGAAATCTATTTGAATCTAGAATCAAACTTTCACTGCTGAATCTATTAAATCTATTTGAATATCGGCCACCTAGAGGCCTAGAGGAAACTATTTTGCACAAGGCCGCAAGCCTTCACTAGAAACAGAGAAAGTTTGATTCTAGCTAGTCTATCTACTATTTCTATGAGTCATATGCAAGATGTCATTCGCTGTATCCTTTTCATCTTTTCATCTAATTGATTTTAAAAACTTACTATTGATTTTAGACCAGCTAGAATCAATAGTAGATATTATATTCTAGAGTTCTAGACTATCTATTAAATCTATTTGAATATCGGCCACCTAGAAAGTAGAAAGCTTATGTTTTTATATTATCAAACAGTTCGTGGTAACGAACTGTAGTAAGGAGCGATCCGGCTCAATAGTAACCAAAACTCTAAAAAATTGAATTTTGATATCAATAGCTACATCAAAAGAATCGCATTTTAATGCTGATTTTAAATATATAAGTTTCATCAAGTTTAGTCTTACCCATCAAAAGTTACGAGCCTGGGAAAATTTGCCTTATTTAGGAAAATAGGGGAAAACACCCCCTAAAAGTCGTAGGATCTTAACGAAAATGACACCATCAGATTCAGCGTATCAGAGAACCCTACTGTAGAAGTTTCAAGCTCCTATCTACAAAAATGTGGAATTTTGCATTTTTTGCCAGAAGACAAATCACGGGTGCGTGTTTATTTGTTTGTTTTTTTTTTTTTTTTTTTTCCCCAGGGGTCATCGTATCGACCAAGTGGTCCTAGAATGTCGCAAGAGGGCTCATTCTAACGTAAATGAAAAGTTCTAGTGCCCTTTTTAAGTGACCAAAAAAATTGGAGGGCATCTAGGCCCCCTCCAACGCTCATTTTTTTCCTAAAGTCAACGGATCAAAATTTTGAGATAGCCATTTTGTTCAGCATAGTCGAAAATCATAATAACTATGTATTTGGGGGTGACTTACTCCCCCACAGTTCCTGGGGGAGGGGCTGCAAGTTACAAACTTCAACCAGTTTTTACATATAATAATGGTTATTGGGAAGTGTACAGACGTTTTCAGGGGGATTTTTTTGGTTTTGGGGGTAGGGTTGAGGGAGGGGGCTATGTGGGAGGATCTTTCCTTGGAGAAATATGCCATGGGGGAAAAAATTCAATGAAAAGGGCGCAGGACGAATCTGGTCACGTTAGAAAAAAACGTCAAATTCAGAGCTTAACATACAATGCTGGGTGTTTGGAGCCTCTCTATTATGGAGTATAATTTGAAAATAACACAACTATACGAGCGATAAAACATATATACCACAACCATAACTCAACTAACGAAAGAACTGCTAAGAGATAACACAACTATAAAGCGAAAACAGGTGAAAACTAACGGGAAAATAAACGAACTAAGAGGTGGAAGGGGCCCAGAGAAAAAATATAATCATTTTTCAATTTTGAGCCTAACTTCCGCAAAGGAGTAATAATGTCAGAAGCCCCGAAATACCGAATTATTTTCTTTTCAAACAGTTCGTGGTAAAGAACTGTAGTAAGGGGCGACCCGGCTCAATAGTAAACGGAACTCTAAAAAACGGAATTTTGATGCTAAAAGATACATCAAAAGAATCGAATTTTCACGCTGATTCTAAATATATAAGTTCCAATTAATTTAGTCTTTGTCATCAAAGTTACGAGCCTGAGAAAATTTGCCCTATTTTGGAAAAAAGGGGGAAACATCCCCTAAAAGTCATAAAATCTTAACGAAAATCACACTATCGCATTCGGCATATCAGAGAACTCTATAGCAAAAATTTCAAGCTCCTATCTAAAAAAATGTGGAATTTCATATTTTTTGCCAGAAGACAAATCACGGGTGCGTGTTTATTTGTTTGTTTGTTGTTGTTTTTTTCTTTTCCCCAGGGGTCATCCTATCGACCAGGTGGTCTTAGAGTGTCGCAAGAGGGCTCATTCTTACGGAAATGAAAAGTTCTAGTGCCCTTTTAAGTGATAAAAAATTGGAGGGCAAATAGGCCCCCTCCCACGCTAATTTTTTTCCAAAAGTCAACAGATTAAAATTTTAAGATAGCCATTTTGTTCCGCATAGCCGAAAACCATAATAACTATGTCTTTGGGAATGACTTACTCCCCCACAATTCCTGGGGGAGGGGCTGCAAGTTACAAACTTTGACCAGTGTTTACATATAGTAATGGTTATTGGGAAGTGTACAGACGTTTTAGCCAAAAAAAAATTAATATACTAATTTCATTTCAATAATTTATGTGCGGAGAGCCAAAATCAAACATGCATTAATTCAAAAACGTTCAGAAATTAAATAAAAAAAAACTAGTTTTTTTAAATGAAAGTAAGGAGCGACATTAAAACTTAAAACGAACAGAAATTACTCCGTATATGAAATGGGTTGTCCCCTCCGCAGTCCCTCGCTCTTTACGCTAAAGTTTGACTCTTTGCCACAATTCTACTTTTTAAAACAATTAAAAACTTTAGCCTAAAGAGCGAGGGACTGCGGAGGGGACAACCCATTTCATATACGGAGTAATTTCTGTTCGTTTTAAGTTTTAATGTCGCTCCTTACTTTCATTTAAAAAAACTAGTTTTTTTTTATTTAATTGTTAATAAACTTCAATAAAACAAAATTGAATCTAGCTAGTCTATCTACTATTGATTCTAGCTGGTCTAGAATCAATAGTAAGTTTTTAAAATCAATTAGAATACAAGAAAGTTTGATTCTAGCTAGTCTATCTACTATTTCTATGAGTCATATGCAAGACATCATTTTAGAAAAGACGCGCAGTGGCCGATATTATTGTCTATTTAATAGACAATAATATCTTGTATATCGGAATAGTAGATAGTTTGATTCTAGCTAGTCTATCTACTATTTCTATGAGTTTTATTTGTCTATTCTAGCTAGTCTATCTACTATTTCTATGAGTTATATGCAAGACGTCATTTTAGAAAAGACGCGCAGTGGCCGATATTATTGTCTATTTCTATTTCTACTCCGTTTAATAAATCTATCTACTCTTGTATGCAAGACCTTTCATTTCATTCATAACATAAATAGTAGATAGACTAGCTAGAATAGACAAATAAAACTCATAGAAATAGTAGATAGACTAGCTAGAATCAAAATATTTTGCACAAGGACTTGCATATGACTCATAGAAATAGTAGATAGACTAGCTAGAATCAAACTTTCACTGCTGAATCTATTAAATCTATTTGAATATCAGCAACCTAGAGGCCTAGAGGAAAATATTTTGCACAAGGCCGCAAGCCTTCACTAGAAACAGTGAAAGTTTGATTCTAGCTAGTCTATCTACTATTTTTATGAGTCTTCGTAGTAAAATATTGTAGTACTATTTCTATGAGTCATATGCAAGAATATAATATCGGTAGAAATAGACAATAATATCGGCCACTGCGCGTCTTTTCTAAAATGACGTCTTGCATATGACTCATAGAAATAGTTGATAGACTAGCTAGAATCAAACTTTCACTGCTGAATCTATTAAAAGTTTTAATAGATTCAAAACTTTTAATTCTTAAAGATTCAAAACTTTTAATAGATACAGCAAGTTTGATAAGTTTCTAAGAATACTTAGAGTAGATAGATAGAATAGAATAGATAGAGATAATAAGTTTTCTATGAGTCATATGCAAGACGTCATTTTAGAATCTATTAAAACTTTTAATAGATTCAGCAGTGAAAGTTTGATTCTAGCTAGTCTATCTACTATTTCTATGAGTCATATGCAAGACGTCATTTTAGAAATCTATTTGAATCTAGAATCAAACTTTCACTGCTGAATCTATTAAATCTTTTTGAATATCGGCCACCTAGAGGCCTAGAGGAAAATATTTTGCACAAGGCCGCAAGCCTTCACTAGAAACAGAGAAAGTTTTATTCTAGCTAGTCTATCTACTATTTCTATGAGTCATATGCAAGACGTCATTCGCTGTATCCTTTTCATCTTTTCATCTAATTGATTTTAAAAACTTACTATTGATTCTAGACCAGCTAGAATCAATAGTAGATATTATATTCTAGAGTTCTAGAATATCTATTAAATCTATTTGAATATCGGCCACCTAGAAAGTAGAAAGTTTATGTTTTTATACTATTGTTAATAAACTTCAATAAAACAAAATTGATTCTAGCTAGTCTATCTACTATTGATTCTAGCTGGTCTAGAATCAATAGTAAGTTTTTAAAATCAATTAGAATACAAGAAAGTTTGATTCTAGCTAGTCTATCTACTATTTCTATGAGTCATATGCAAGACGTCATTTTAGAAAAGACGCGCAGTGACCGATATTATTGTCTATTTAATAGACAATAATATCTTGTATATCGGAATAGTAGATAGTTTGATTCTAGCTAGTCTATCTACTATCTCTATGAGTTTTATTGTCTATTCTAGCTAGTCTATCTACTATTTCTATGAGTCATATGTAAGACGTCATTTTAGAAAAGACGCGTAGTGGCCGATATTATTGTCTATTTCTATTTCTACTCCGTTTAATAAATCTATCTACTCTTGTATGCAAGACCTTTCATTTCATTCATAACATAAATAGTAGATAGACTAGCTAGAATAGACAAATAAAACTCATAGAAATAGTAGATAGACTAGCTAGAATCAAAATATTTTGCACAAGGACTTGCATATGACTCATAGAAATAGTAGATAGATTAGCTAGAATCAAACTTTCACTGCTGAATATATTAAAAGTTTTAATAGATTCAAAACTTTTAATTCTTAAAGATTCAAAACTTTTAATAGATTCAGCAAGTTTGATAAGTTTCTAAGAATACTTAGAGTAGATAGATAGAATAGAATAGATAGAGATAATAAGTTTTCTATGAGTCATATGCAAGACGTCATTTTAGAATCTATTAAAACTTTTAATAGATTCAGCAGTGAAAGTTTGATTCTAGCTAGTCTATTTACTATTTTTATGAGTCATATGCAAGACGTCATTTTAGAAATCTATTTGAATCTAGAATCAAACTTTCACTGCTGAATCTATTAAATCTATTTGAATATTGGCCACCTAGAGGCCTAGAAGAAAATATTTTGCACAAGGCCGTAAGCCTTCACTAGAAACAGAGAAAGTTTGATTCTAGCTAGTCTATCTACTATTTCTATGAGTCATATGCAAGACCTCATTCGCTGTATCCTTTTCATCTTTTCATCTAATTGATTTTAAAAACTTACTATTGATTCTAGACCAGCTAGAATCAATAGTAGATATTATATTCTAGAGTTCTAGAATATCTATTAAATCTATTTGAATATCGGCCACCTAGAAAGTAGAAAGCTTATGTTTTTATATTATTGTTAATAAACTTCAATAAAACAAAATTGATTCTAGCTAGTCTATCTACTATTGATTCTAGCTGGTCTAGAATCAATAGTAAGTTTTTAAAATCAATTAGAATACAAGAAAGTTTGATTCTAGCTAGTCTATCTACTATTTCTATGAGTCATATGCAAGACGTCATTTTAGAAAAGACGCGCAGTGGCCGATATTATTGTCTATTTAATAGACAATAATATCTTGTATATCGGAATAGTAGATAGTTTGATTCTAGCTAGTCTATCTACTATTTCTATGAGTTTTATTTGTCTATTCTAGCTAGTCTATCTACTATTTCTATGAGTCATATGCAAGACGTCATTTTAGAAAAGACGCGCAGTGGCCGATATTATTGTCTATTTCTATTTCTACTCCGTTTAATAAATCTATCTACTCTTGTATGCAAGACCTTTCATTTCATTCATAACATAAATAGTAGATAGACTAGCTAGAATAGTCAAATTAAACTCATAGAAATAGTAGATAGACTAGCTAGAATCAAAATATTTTGCACAAGCACTTGCATATGACTCATAGAAATAGTAGATAGACTAGCTAGAATCAAACTTTCACTGCTGAATCTATTAAATCTATTTGAATATCGGCCACCTAGAGGCCTAGAGGAAAATATTTTGCACAAGGCCGCAAGCCTTCACTAGAAACAGTGAAAGTTTGATTCTAGCTAGTCTATCTACTATTTCTATGAGTCTTTGTAGTAAAATATTGTAGTACTATTTCTATGAGTCATATGCAAGAATATAATATCGGTAGAAATAGACAATAATATCGGCCACAGCGCGTCTTTTCTAAAATGACGTCTTGCATATGACTCATAGAAATAGTAGATAGACTAGCTAGAATCAAACTTTCACTGCTGAATCTATTAAAATTTTTAATAGATTCAAAACTTTTAATTCTTAAAGATTCAAAACTTTTAATAGATTCAGCAAGTTTGATAAGTTTCTAAGAATACTTAGAGTAGATAGATAGAATAGAATAGATAGAGATAATAAGTTTTCTATGAGTCATATGCAAGACGTCATTTTAGAATCTATTAAAACTTTTAATAGATTCAGCAGTGAAAGTTTGATTCTAGCTAGTCTATCTACTATTTCTATGAGTCATATGCAAGACGTCATTTTAGAAATCTATTTGAATCTAGAATCAAACTTTCACTGCTGAATCTATTAAATCTATTTGAATATCGGCCACCTAGAGGCCTAGAGGAAAATATTTTGCACAAGGCCGCAAGCCTTCACTAGAAACAGAGAAAGTTTGATTCTAGCTAGTCTATCTACTATTTCTATGAGTCATATGCAAGACGTCATTCGCTGTATCCTTTTCATCTTTTCATCTAATTGATTTTAAAAACTTACTATTGATTCTAGACCAGCTAGAATCAATAGTAGATATTATATTCTAGAGTTCTAGAATATCTATTAAATCTATTTGAATATCGGCCACCTAGAAAGTAGAAAGTTTATGTTTTTATATTATTGTTAATAAACTTCAATAAAACAAAATTGATTCTAGCTAGTCTATCTACTATTGATTCTAGCTGGTCTAGAATCAATAGTAAGTTTTTAAAATCAATTAGAATACAAGAAAGTTTGATTCTAGCTAGTCTGTCTACTATTTCTATGAGTCATATGCAAGACGTCATTTTAGAAAAGACGCGCAGTGGCCGATATTATTGTCTATTTAATAGACAATAATATCTTGTATATCGGAATAGTAGATAGTTTGATTCTAGCTAGTCTATCTACTATTTCTATGAGTTTTATTTGTCTATTCTAGCTAGTCTATCTACTATTTCTATGAGTCATATGCAAGACGTCATTTTAGAAAAGACGCGCAGTGGCCGATATTATTGTCTATTTCTATTTCTACTCCGTTTAATAAATCTATCTACTCTTGTATGCAAGACCTTTCATTTCATTCATAACATAAATAGTAGATAGACTAGCTAGAATAGACAAATAAAACTCATAGAAATAGTAGATAGACTAGCTAGAATCAAAATATTTTGCACAAGGACTTGCATATGACTCATAGAAATAGTAGATAGACTAGCTAGAATCAAACTTTCACTGCTGAATCTATTAAATCTATTTGAATATCGGCCACCTAGAGGCCTAGAGGAAAATAATTTGCACAAGGCCGCAAGCCTTCACTAGAAACAGTGAAAGTTTGATTCTAGCTAGTCTATCTACTATTTTTATGAGTCTTTGTAGCAAAATATTGTAGTACTATTTCTATGAGTCATATGCAAGAATATAATATCGGTAGAAATAGACAATAATATCGGCCACTGCGCGTCTTTTCTAAATGACGTCTTGCATATGACTCATAGAAATATTAGATAGACTAGCTAGAATCAAACTTTCACTGCTGAATCTATTAAAAGTTTTAATAGATTCAAAACTTTTAATTCTTAAAGATTCAAAAATTTTAATAGATTCAGCAAGTTTGATAAGTTTCTAAGAATATTTAGAGTAGATAGATAGAATAGAATAGATAGAGATAATAAGTTTTCTATGAGTCATATGCAAGACGTCATTTTAGAATCTATTAAAACTTTTAATAGATTCAGCAGTGAAAGTTTGATTCTAGCTATTCTATCTACTATTTCTATGAGTCATATGCAAGACGTCATTTTAGAATCTATTTGAATCTAGAATCAAACTTTCACTGCTGAATCTATTAAATCTATTTGAATATCGGCCACCTAGAGGCCTAGAGGAAAATATTTTGCACAAGGCCGCAATCCTTCACTAGAAACAGAGAAAGTTTGATTCTAGCTAGTCTATCTACTATTTCTATGAGTCATATGCAAGACGTCATTCGCTGTATCCTTTTCATCTTTTCATCTAACTGATTTTAAAAACTTACTATTGATTCTAGACCAGCTAGAATCAATAGTAGATATTATATTCTAGAGTTCTAGAATATCTATTAAATCTATTTGAATATCGGCCACCTAGAAAGTAGAAAGTTTATGTTTTTATATTATTGTTAATAAACTTCAATAAAACAAAATTGATTCTAGCTAGTCTATCTACTATTGATTCTAGCTGGTCTAGAATCAATAGTAAGTTTTTAAAATCAATTAGAATACAAGAAAGTTTGATTCTAGCTAGTCTATCTACTATTTCTATGAGTCATGTGCAAGACGTCATTTTAGAAAAGACGCGCAGTGGCCGATATTATTGTCTATTAAATAGACAATAATATCTTGTATATCGGAATAGTAGATAGTTTGATTCTAGCTAGTCTATCTACTATTTCTATGAGTTCTATTTGTCTATTCTAGCTAGTCAATCTACTATTTCTATGAGTCATATGCAGGACGTCATTTTAGAAAAGACGCGCAGTGGTCGATATTATTGTCTATTTCTATTTCTACTTCCGTTAATAAATCTATCTAATCTTGTATGCAAGACCTTTCATTTCATTCATAACATAAATAGTAGATAGACTAGCTAGAATAGACAAATAAAACTCATAGAAATAGTAGATGGACTAGCTAGAATCAAAATATTTTGCACAAGGTCTTGCATAATACTCATAGAAATAGTAGATAGACTAGCTAGAATCAAA
>NC_088870.1:43517460-43531392 GCF_032884065.1 Artemia franciscana
CAGACTTGAAATCAATCTGTCTCTATTGAATGTCAAAACCGTCTTTTAGGAGGGGGATAGTCTGGTATAAAAACAAAATATTGTTCCTAATTGCTTTAGATAAGTTGATCTGTCCACTGATAGGGACTATCTGAAATTGAGTTTCCTGCTTGGTCTGTTGAAAGTTAGAGAATCGAAACCTTGAAAGGCGCACAACCTTTGAAAATTACTTCACGAGAGGGGAAATCCTTTCAAAAGACCATTTTCAAACGACTATCATTCAAAATAACAGTAATATTCAAGATTAAAGGCTGTACTGTATATACAGAAAGATCCTTCTCGTTTGCTTCGTATCATAATTATTCTTTACAATAGCACTGTATCTTTAACTTGTATTTTGAATATGACATGAAGATTATAAAATCAATTTGAAAGAGAAAAAAGGATGAGAATCTTCAACTTAAAGAATAAAACTCTTCCATTCGCCTTATGTAATGAGTTATTGAGAAAGTTATTATTGGATTTTTCTTTGATACCCTGACTGTCAAGTCATCCTTGAAATACAATCGATATTTTATAACAGGACATTTGTTCAGGCCAAAAATATTCTATTTATATTGTATTTTGGATATTTAAACTACTTTCGGGCCCTCCTCCCTCTTTTTGACGAAAAGCATCAGTAACAAAATTCATGCAAATTTGTTCAGAATCCCATCGTAAAATAGGATTTTCCAATTTAATATGATTATTTAATCTGATCCTTTTTGATAACTAGATTTCAGATTCTTATTTAGAATGTGAAATTGAACGTGTTTCTTCTGAGTAAGATTTGTTGAGTTTGGGAATCCGATGTATTATTGGAAAATTTAAACGTCCAAAAAATGAAAATATATACCGAATAGAAGAAAGTCTAAACAAAGTTCGTCGGATGATAGGCATGATAAGATAAAACAGCAAAAAGTTTTTGCTTTTCAAAATTAAAGACTTTGGGGCAACGAAATAAAGATACAGAGCGATTTCGGGGCTAGTAACTAAAACTTTAAAATACATATTTATCATAACAATATATACTTGAAAAGAACTTGACATTTTGTGAGGATTCCAAATGCGTAAAATTCATTAAGCTTTCAATTACTCATCATAAGATACGAACCTGAGAAAATTTGCAGAGTTTTAGAAAAAAAGAGGCAGAACACCCTAAAGAAGGAGAACAATCTTGATGAAAATTATGCCATAAAATCTAGAATACTAGAAAACTCTATTTCAGAGATTTCCATCCCCTTTCTACAAAATGAGAAACGTTGAAAAGTTTTTGAGAAGGTTTGAAAGGGACGCGTCTTTATTTGTACACCGTATGTTTTAGCCATTTTCTTTAAATGGGCAATGGGTGGTATTAAACTGATAACCAGCAAAGAAACAACAAATGTTAATTTATTTCTATGGAAAATAATTATTTCTATCGACTCTGGCTGAGCTTACAGAGTCACACCGTTGACCTCTGTTCTAAACTAAATATCCAGCAACTCCATGACTTGAATCCATGTTCTCAGGATTTCAAGTCTAGCGCACTAACCACCCGGCTAACAAAAAAAAAAAGTTAAAAAATTCATGGACCTTCTACTTCGCTGAAAACCTTAAATCAACTGTGGCCCGTCTCTTCTGCCCGAAACGGTAAACATAAAGCCTTACTGACAAAGGACCAAAGATTTATTTTATGAGTTAATATATTAATTATTATAATTTTACATGTGTGTGAAGAGAACTTGTTGTTCTGTCTTTCGCTCTTGATTGCCAAAATTTTGGAGATTCGAACTGTTTCTTGTCACTGACCAACAATGCTGTCAGAGTAGGGGAGGCTCAAAATATCTGGACCCTCAAAGGAACCAGTGTGATATTTTTGTTTAATGCAGAAATCTTCACTACAAGTTCATTTTCCCGTTTATAATTGTTTGTTGTTTTTAACTTTGTGTTGTTAGATTTGTCTTTGCTGATGGATTTGACTCATTGTCATTTAAAATAGAATGAAAATATTTACCTAAATTTGGTTTAATGGCTACTGGGAAATTATCTCCTAATGCTTATGTCAATGAACTGATTGCCTACTATGCGACAGTTGCCAAAACTCTTCGTATTAGCTTCGTATTAGCTCCTTCACCCACGAATGAGGACTTTTTAGTCAGTTTCCTTCTTTATGGGTTTTTGGGAATTTTATAGCTTTCTTAGAAGCAATAAATGACTATTTGACCCGCAATATCCTTGATTGTATTTGAAATTCTCAAGTGGGAATGAGACTAAGTTTTAAAAAGGAAAAAAAAGAAAAAAATATCAAACAAAAATAAAACAAACAATAAGAGCGAGCCTAGCAAAAGTCAGCAATAAAAATTATTGTGTAAGATTTCATCTTCATATTTGCCAATGTATATTTTTATGTCATTCAAATGCACTGACTAAAAGTAATTAATGTCATGTTTCTTGGTTGTCAATTACCTGTTGTGTGGGTACCAGGGAAAGCATCAAAAAATAGGGAAAAGAGACTTCGGACTTAAGCGAATTGTGAACCCTGACAGATCTTCTGATGGAGATATTCTAGATACAAAAAGTAGCAGCTGTTCCAGTGCAGTGGAATAGTTTGAGGTCTTTGTTCCTTCAAAGGTCCCTTTCTCTGTCCCTATCCCCGACAGAAAAATTCTGCCTGTGTGGCCTCATATTGGCATCAAGGTAGACTTTGGTCGAGTTTTCTTAACCAAAACTTTGACTGCTAAAAGTGCTGCAGTGTGACCTTGAGGAGTGGCACCCTCCGAGAATATGACCTTTTATAATACCTCTGATTAATGGATGACTCTAAAAAGTTTGGTCTATTTGGTGTTTTTTTTCGGCTGAATTACCTCTTTCTAGCTAATTTATCAATTATGGGTTAGTTCCCCGTAGTAGCATAATACTTTTGGGCATGAATATATAATGAGTGGGAGGTGATAGTGTTAAGATTGTCTGTGCATCATTCTGACTCTTTTTGATGTAAGGAGCATTGCCAAGCGTGGAAAACCATGTGGTGACCAAAATGGGTCAAAGATTACACAAAGCTTCCATTCCACTGAAGATGAACAGAAATTTAAACAAAACAACAATTTAACTAAGAAATTTCAAATTTTTTGGCCCCATATCCGGGAACCTCTGTCAACATAAAAAATGCGAAGAAAAATTTAAGCAAGAGAAAAAATACTTGATTTTAGAAATAACACGAAACACGACTAACTAAACACACGAAAAGATAAAAAAATGAAATGAAAAAAAAATGAAATTTACTTGTGGTAAATTTTATGTAAGAAGAACACAGCAGAATTTAGAAAAAAGGCTACATCAACAGAAAAATACAATTGATCGCTCGCTAAAACATAATCAAAAACCGAAAACGTTTGAATAACCTTACGAACAAAGGTCAGAATAAGGTTAAAGCTGAAAAAGTCAACGGACTGCAGCTAAATTAGCAAACAAAAAAGACCATTTAATTTATAATTCATAAGTTTGTTTATTAGCCTGGGAGATTTAGTCAGAGGTGATGGACCTGGAGTTTTGTGACTTTTTTTGTTTGTTCAAGTAAATATATCCTTCACCTCTTATAGATTCCCATTTACCCACTGAATGTTGAGAGGAGAGTGCCGAATTGTTTTCACTATAAACATTTACTTTGGTTTTATTCTTATGTACTAACATCAGTGCTGGAAGTTTGTTTATAACGTGAGTGTTTCTTACTTTTTTTTCTTCTTTTAGTGTGTTTAGTTGTTGTTTTTTGTGTTATTTTTAAAAAGAATTTTTTTCTCTTACTTTGTTTTTTTTATGCTTTTTTCCGTTGAGAAAGGCTTCTGGATGTGGGGCCAAAATATTCGTAGTTTTTTAATTACAGTAATGTTTTGTTTTTTATTTTGTTCACTGCTTTGCTGAAATTAAAGTCCGTTTTTCCCGCTTAATTTTTCGTAAATGAAAAAGCAGTCTTGTCTGAGAAATTACTTTCCACTGAAGATCTCCAGGGACTTGTTTCTATCTGATTTGTAAGACGGATTAAATGCTTCATGTAGACTTAAAAAAATGTGTTACTCCCCATCCTGCACTGATTCTAGGACTATTGTTTTTCCTGAGTCCATTATAATTTCCATTATTTGAAAAATACGAGAAGTGCAACTTGGAATTTTACAAAGTCAAAAACCAAATATTGTACTGACATTTTGACATACAAATTCAGACAATTTCAGGGTTGCCGCGGGTTTAAAAAAATTCGTAAAGTTCAGATTCGTAAGACAGTAACTTTTTCGTAATTCTCCAGGAAAATCCCTTTTAAGATAGGGTACCTTTATTTCGCTCTCAAGAAGTGGCAACCACAGGGGGAGGAGGGTATTCTTTTCCATCTATATACTGAAAAATACATTTTTATTTAATCCCATTAAAAAATATTGTTTTTTGATTGTTTCAAGGGTTTGCTTATGATGGTCACCTTCAAATTTTGGTTCTAGCTCAAGGGGTACTACAAGGGCACCTGAAGATACAAATGTTGTTGAAAGAATTGTTGGTGCTCCTCACCCAAATAGTTTTGAAAATATGCAATAAAACAAATCAGTCAATATAGAGAATATCAAGTTCTATTGTAAAGACAATGGCTTCTTTGACAAAGGAATACAAATAGCGGGCACAGCTGAATACTTGAACCAAGACAAAATTAGTAACTTGACAGTTTTGCTTAGCATATAACTGTGTACCAAGTTGGATTGGCATATAGCTATGAATATACCTTTCCAAATTTACCCTACCAAGATTTAGAAAATCGAATTCTCTAAAATTTTTCTACAAGAAATGGCAGTCAAATTTTCGCCTTCCTAAAAGTACCTATTTAGAAGCTAATAATATGTTTTCAATCATGAAATACCTCATCTACTTTAAAGGCTCCCTAAAAGAATTCTCTTTCTAATCATGGAAAAACTTAGAATATTTCATGCGGAAAATAATTCAGAAGTTTCCCTTTCGCACTGTTTTGTGCTTTTTTGAATTTCCAGTTCATTTCAAAGCAAGTTGGCCATCACTGGCAACTTTAATCAGCTCTTACATCAGTTCAGTGCTTCTAAAGCTATTGCTCATTCAAGGGACACTTTTTAAATTCGTATCTCCTAGTAACAGGATTTTGTTCTGTCATGAAATAATCATTCGTGGATGTATTTGTGATAATATTTTGAAGGGCTTCAAAGAAAAAGCATATATTAAGGAAATGATATTATCAGAGAAAAATTCAATGGTTGTACATAAGTTTTCAACTGAAGTTTTGGCTTACAATAGTGGCTAGCAAAAATAGGGTGGAATGTTGACAATATAGAGCCATTTAAAATTTGAAACGAGCATAAACTACAATTACACGAATATTTATAAATTTACATTTTATCTATATACTCAAAGGCTATTGATTTGGTGGGGGGGGGGGGGCATTGATTAAAAAAATATTATTACAAATTAGACTTTGGCTGTGAAAGTTTGGACAATTCTAACTTATCTTTAGATATGACCTTAAAAGCATATGTTTGTCGCTACCAGCAGTCCGTCATAAAAAATGCAACCATAGGTTTCCTCCCATCAATCCGTACCAGTAAGGTTGACTTCCAAAAGTATAAAGTCATCACTTACAGAGTTTGCAGAGCTTCTGCTGAGGTGCAGAGTAAGCATCAAATTAGCGTCAAATTAATTTTGCAAAGTATATTTAAGCAAAAAAAAAGATGTACGGGTAGCGGTGTAGTTAGAGGCAAAAAACAATCCATCCAACCCAATAAAGTGATTACTTTATACTTTACCTGCTTCTTAAAATTTGAGTTTTGCAAGATTGTTATGACACCACATTTTTCTTGAATAAAAAATAAAAATAAAGTAAAGTGTCTTTACTTTTATTATGGTCTGTTTAGGAACAGGATTATGATACTATTTGAAAAATCAGTCAAGACAAGCTAAAAAAAAAAAAAAATTGAGGCTTAATAAAATGAAAACATATTATCATTGTATTTATACTAGCCATTAATAAAAAAATGAAATAAATTTTAATTTTTTGACTGAAAGTAAGGAGTACATCAAAGCTTAAAACGAACAGAAATTATTCCGTATATGTGAACGACTGTCCCCTCCTCAATGGTTCGCTCTTTACGCTAACCTTTTTTTGTTTTAAAAAGCGGAGTTGTGACAACAGTTGAACTTTTGCTTGATGAGCGAGGCGTTGAGGAGTGGACAGCCCCTTTCATATACGGAGTAATTTCTGTTCGTGTTAAGTTACTGGAAATTTCGTGTTAAACGAAATTTACATATTAATTTTGGCGGATTTATTACGTATTTATTACACATCTTATATGAAATAATTTCTATTGGTTTTGAGTTTTGAGGTTGCTCCTTACTTTCAGTTCAAAAACGTATTTTTTTTATATTTAATTTCTGGTCGTTTTTCAAATAATGACGGTAAATCTGGCTCACCCTCAATGAAATATTCTCCCTACCCACCCTCAAAGAAAACTTCTCCGTGGAAATTTCATCCTACATAAAATGCATCCTACCTGCCGTCATATTCCCTCCAGAGACTTCCATCCTCGCTGAAAATCCCTCTTCCCTGAACAATTGCTTGCGGACGTTTCAGTCTGAAAAATTCTCCTTAGCATTGTTTCATTTGAATAAGACTTTAATCTGTAATCGGTTTCAGGATAAATGCCTATTTCAATGGAAATTATTTCCTGGAAATTAAAACACGTGGAAAATAGACCCGGATAAATTCCAAGAAACATCCGCACAAAAAAATTGGCACAGAGAATGTAAAACAAATAACAAGAATTTCGTACATTATTTCTATCATATCTCTCCAGTGTAACATTTTTATCATCCCTAGGAAATTTTCCTCCCCAAGAAAGATTCTTCCCATATAAATTGATCCCAATCACAAACCCTCCCTCCCCCAGAAAATTATCTGTAAACTTCCCAATAAAAAATACTTTACGTAAATAAAGGGTAAAATTCATAACTTACAGGCCTCTCCCCAAAAACTGTGGGGGGCCATTTTGCACCTAAAGACATCATGATTTGATCTTTTAAGTATAATGAACAAAATGGCAATCTCAAAAATTTTATCGGATAACTTTAAGGGAAAAATGAGCCGGGGGGACCCAGTTGCCCTCCAATCTATTTGGTCACTCAAAAAGGGCACTAGAACTGTTAATTTCCGTTAAAATGCACCCTATTCTGATTTTCTAGGGCAATTATTTCAATAAGATCACCTCTGGAAAAAAGAAAAATAAAAACAAATAAACACACACCCGGGACCGTTCTTTCGAAACAATCACCCCTGAGAAAACAAAACAAACGAAAAAACAAATAAACACGCATCTATGATCTGTCTTCTGGCAAAAAAAAAAAATCAAAATTCTACATTTTTATATAGGATCTTGAAACTTCTGCAGTAGGATTCTCTGGTACGCCGAATATAATGGCAGGACTTTCATCAAGATTCCTCGAGTTTTAGGTGGTGCTCCCCCCATTCCAAAAAATCAATCAAATTTTCTCTGGCTCGGAGCTTTTGATGGGTTACATATAACTTGGTGATTTTTTTATATTTGGAATCAGCATAATATGCTGTTTTTTTAATGTATGTACTGATATTTAATTCCGTTTTTCAGAGTTTCTGTTACTATTGAGCCGGGTTGCTCCTTGCTTACCGTTTGTTACCACGAAATTTTTTATTCTTATTTCTCAAGATTAGCGCAATCTATTTCAAGCTCTATCCTTCAACTAGGTTTGATTCTATATTTCTGAGCACAAATATATTGTTCTTTCATTCACAATTTTTTTTTTCGGATTAATTTTTTATGGAAAGAAAATCGATAGTTTTGGCCAATCTGTTACTATGCGTGCCAGAGAGATTGCGAATTTACACAATCGGTATAGGGAACTACAAGCCCAGTTTAAAGTTAATTGCACAATAACACAAAGAAGTCCAGGTTTTTTAAGAGAATTTTTAAGAGGGTGGAGAAGGAGGAATTGTCCTGGGTTTCTTTGACTAAAGACATTATCCACAGGGCTACTCATTGGGGATGAGCGTTTATGGAAATAATTTTAATTATTTTATCCTCTAGTTTTTCTAGATCTTGAGTTTCATTATTGAAAAAATTTCGAAATCCCAAATTCTAGTTTTATCATGAATTATAGGTTGTAAGGGGATGCAACTCAAAATTTTCCCCGTCAATTGTGCAGATGTGCATTATATAATTGTGCACTATATTTTTATGTGCTTGGGGGGAATAGTGGTTAGTGTTTAGTTGCATCTTTCGTACTGAAAATTAATAATCAAACGAACTCTGATATTAGATTATTCTGGCTACCTATTTATTGCTACCAAAGATAATTTAAATTTTTCAGAATTGCAACAAGGAAGTTCCAAGCTCCTTTTTGGGAAACATGAAAATTTGAATGAGGAGGAACATGGACAAGTTTATTTATATGCCTATTATTTTTTACACCAAGCAATGTTTGAAGAGTATACAGTAGTTTTTCATTTAACTGGATATTTAATGTTACACTGCGAAATCTGGAGGGTAAGAAAACTTTCGTCAACTGGCCACAAGCACTTCAAATCCGGCAAGAAGAATCCGGATCTTCAAATCCGGCGAGAATCCAAATTGGTGTACCTATATAAACACATACCGCTGTTGAACAGTTTGTATATTTCTTTGTATATTTACGTCATTATCATGTTTAAAAAATAACCTGCGTTTAATTATTAATTAAATCTACTTGACTCGATCCTCATTCTTACACACCACCTTACTATTAAACCTAAAATTATACGATCTACTAGGGAGAGGTATGACCTGCAAGCGAATAAGTAAACATTTCTATCTCCAAAATTCACAGTTGCTCTAGTCCAGTGTTTTTGAAATGTAGATTGGAGCATTGTTGTTCTTTTTACTGTTTTGGCCTTATTTAGCGTAAGATTCATTCGAAATCAATCGAAGTCAAATTTTAATTGTAAAGAAAAATTATATGGGATTAAAGTTGGATTGCGTAATTTTAATGGCCGTTTAGCTGCTGAGCTTAATTGCTCAATCGACAAGTTAAAGGAAACATTAACTGTTCCTTCGAATCCATAAATGGTATCGCTGCTTAAGTCACATACATTCTTTAGCTATGCAATTACTTGTATCTGTAGACCGATTGCTTTATTAAACAGTTGAGGAACGTAAAAACCTCAAATGTGCCTCATTTGGTCAAGAATGACATTTTAGCTCCCACTTACATTTTACGGTTAGAACTTTCCGTTTAAAACTTTTGTGAACCCACAACATTTATTAAAAGACAAATCCCACAGCTCCTCATACGTCAGGGATACATACTCAAGATAAAATCCTATTTTTCCTTTGCGCAGAACAGTTCCCATTCAACTGTCTGAAATGGGGATTTCAGTTGAAATCAAGTGTTCATGTGACTATTATCGTGTTTGTTCTAATTAAAAAAGTGTATATGCAATTAAATGGAACTTATGCATGAATATATTATTAGTGTGAGTTTTTACTTTATGTTGCTTGTTTTGTGGTTTATATTTTACCTTGGATATGGTCATTTTTAATGGTTATTTTAAAATTGTGTTGTGCATTTTACTTAGAGTAAAATATTGCACTTCGGATCTGAAAATCTCTGCTGCTTTATTTTACCTCTCTCTACAATGCAGTCTTTTATAGTACACTCTTCAAAACAATCTTGCTATAGGAAGCTCCAACACTAATAATTTGGGACACAAGTATAGTGAGGTGGATTGAATATTCCAAACATGAAGACATTCCGGACGTTTTGGATATAAAGATATAGCTTTTTAGGTTTGCATCTCTTTACTAAATTGTCTATTAACAATCTTTCTATAACAATCTTTCTATAAATAATCTCTCCATTAATACAGCAGAACAAAAGGATAAGCACTCTATATAAATAGAGGGGATAAGCACTCTATATAAATAGAGGGGATGAAACGCTAAGACCAAGTATTTTTATGTTAAGAAATAGAGAGTTTTCTGACATCAAAATAGCGTACCGTAACCTCTTTAGAGCAAGGAATTTTGATGATGCTGCATAGAATAACATGAAATTCCTAAGCTACAAAAGTTGGACTTTGTAAAAACGCCAACTTTTAATATTACCATTTTAGACATGTTAATTTTTAAATTTAAACAGGCTATTATTTTTAACTTGTATTGTTTTGATGCCAGAAAATTCTTTTAAAATTAATTTTTGGGACATATTTACGGTTAAGTAGTCTCTATGAGCGATTCGGGTTCATTTCTAAAGTCAAATCGTGTTTCTTGCAAGAGACTTTTAGGGATATGCTTGCTGTTCAATATTCTCCCTAAAACTCTAACCTACTGGAAAATAAACGGCAATTAATTATGATGTAGAAAAGCTTAAATTGTCATTGTAAAAGAATACCATTCTGTTCAAGTGAAATTTTTGACAAACTGTTTTCTCTTGTCATTTTGTAACTGTTTTAATAAGTGACTCGTGTCCTCTCATAAGTCGGTTTCTGTTTCATAAGTATGTTTCATAAGTATAGATATCTTCTTTGAGCATCAAGAGGTTTGAAGGCCATTGCCTAGATATGATGAAATCAAGGAACTGATGTGACAAATATCCAAAAAAAGAGCAAATAGACACTAGATGAGAGGGGGGGAGCAAGCAGTGCACCCACCTCCAAGTTTGGCAATAAAACCATAAAAACTATGTAATAATGAAAACAATCCATTCTGATCTTGGGTAAATAAGAGTTCCTTTTAAAAATCGCCCCTCCCCCTCTTCGGAAAAAATACTGGCAGCCCTCAAGGAAAAAGCACTACCTAAAAGACACGTCAATATTTTACTTATTGAAAAATCAACGTTTTAAGGGAATAACCCCTTTTTCATAAAAACACAGTTTTATTTAATAATATCGACTAAATAGGATATCTGCAAACGCAGCACTGAACATCATGCTTAAGAGTGTCCTTGGGTAATCGCAGTGAATTTTTCATCTCAAGATTAAAATAAGATTAGGCTACTTTGTGAACATTATTCATCTTTTTTCAAATATATTGTAATATAAATTTTCTTACTAAATAAATGCAACTTTTCATCTAATCTAGACAATTCTGTGATCTTCCTTTATTCGAGTTGCTTTTAAAAATCACCAAACTTGAAAAATTTATTCTTTTTTTCCAGAATTTTAACCTTTGTGTATTTGAAGGTAAATTTTGAAGTTCTAATATTTTTTCTTTCAGATGTGGAAAAACAGTGAGATAATACTTCTCCTATTGTATTATCTATCAATAGTAGGATTCACTAATGGGAACAATACTTATATAGGTAAGAAATTATTTTCTTAATTACAGCCAAGGACAGAACACACGGTTTTTGTTCATCACATGGTTAAAAGTATTTCTCACAACACACAGTGAAGAAATATCAGAAAGTTTTACCTCTCATTCTAGACAAATTAAGGGACCTTTGTCAATTCTAAATTCTTGGTTCAGCCTGCCTAAGACCATAGGCAGGCGTCTCTTGTTTACCTCTCATTACAGGCAATCTAATGGTCCTATGTCCATTTTAATATGGTCCACCTGCCTGAGACTCTAGACAGACTTGACTTGTTAAAAGATAACAAACAAATATTGGTCGAATAAGAGAGGCACGCTTACTCCCGCTGTTTGTTGTCAAATGAATCAAACACTTGGAAAACTATTGGTTCTTTTACTATCTTAGCTCTATGACTATCTACCTTGGCTCTACTGCCCTAGAAATCACGCATGAACGGATAATAGATAGACATATCTATTAACAAATGAACTAACATCTTTTTTATACAATCCTAATATGGGGAGTATTAATGCCAGGTTGGCTTCTCACTCAATCGGACTATCTGTCTTACCTTTTTCTACAATAAGCCATTACTTGATACCCACAACTATTCCATTTTAATTCAAGATTATGATATATTTTTGTTGCACTTCTTGTAAGGTTTGAATCCGAGCTGATTTATAGAACAGTATTTTCTAATAGTAAATATCGTACATATTGTTCGGTCATGTTTTATTTTTGGCTAAGCCATATCTTCACATCATGCGATTCTGAACCAACTGACAATCTTAGGGATAATTTTTAGCCCCAGGCTATTTTTCAACTTGTGCCTGATAAGCAATCACACCATGCCAAATTCTACGAGAGCAGAGGCCACGTAGTTTCACTTCCACACTGTACAGTAAGTAATTTCCTAACAATGATCCAACAACGGAAACCACCTGAGAACTATTTTCTTGGAAATACAGAGCTCTAAGTCCGTGATATAAAAGTGCACGTTCCGTACGTGAAAACTTTGTAAATAGCGAAATTTCCCAGTTTTTTTTGACTTGCCATATAGAACCGTTGATTTTAGATCATTGATATAGTTGTCATTTTATCGTATCTGATATCCTGCCTATCTCGCCTCTTAAGTTAAAATAAAAAAAACAAGTTTTTTCAACTGAAAGTAAGGAGTGACATCAAAACTTAAAACGCACAGAAATTACTTCGTATATGAAAGAGGCTGCTTCCTCATCAACGCCCCGCTCTTTACGCTAAAGTTTGACTCTTTCTCTCAATTCTTCTTTCTAAAACAGTAAAAAACTTTAGCGTAAAGAGCGTGGCGTTGATGAGGAAGCAGCCTCTTTCATATACGAAGTAATTTCTGTGCGTTTTAAGTTTTGATGTCACTCCTTACTTTCAGTTGAAAAAACTTGTTTTTTTTATTTAATTTCTGAACGTTTTTGAATCAATGCATGTTTTGATTTTGGCTCTCCGCAGAGGAATAATCAAAACGAAATTTGCATATTTTTTTTTGGCTCAATGGCTTTCTCATAATTTTGATCGAATGATTTTGAGAAAAAAAGAGCGGGGGACGAAGCCTAGTTGCCCCCCGATTTTTTGGTTAATTAAAAAGGCAACTAGAACTTTTAATTTTTTACGAATCTTTTTATTGGTAAAAGATTTACGTAACTTATAAATTAGCTTACGTAAAGAACTTTTGTATTCTCATGTTTTTATTACATATATGAGGGGATTCGCCCCATTGTCAGTACCTCGCTCTTTACACTAAAGCTTAAATTTTATCCCAATTCATTAAGAATGACCCCCTGAATCACAAAAGCCATAGAATAAGTAGTTGAAATTACCGAAAATACTTTAGCGTAAAGAGCGAGGTATTAGAAGGAGGTGAGCCCCTCATATGGGTAATAATTTCTGTTTGTTTTAAGTTTTATTGCTGTTCCTTACTTCCAGCTGAAAAAGCTTTTTCACTTTTATTTTTTAATTGTTTTTTTTAAATAATACTAGTACGAACTGTAGTATACTCTTTATAAATTAGATAAATAATGCTAGTACGAACTGTAGTATACTCTTTCATATACGAAGTAATTTCTGTGCGTTTTAAGTTTTGATGTCACTCCTTACTTTCAGTTGAAAAAACTTGTTTTTTTTATTTAAAAAAACAAGAGGCTGCTTTCTCTTCAACGCCCCGCTCTTTACGCTAAAGTTTGACTCTTTCTCTCAATTCTTCTTTCTAAAACAGTAAAAAACTTTAGCGTAAAGAGCGGGGCGTTGATGAGAAAGCAGCCTCTTTCATATACGAAGTAATTTCTGTGCGTTCTAAGTTTTGATGTCACTCCTTACTTTCAGTTGAAAAAACTTGTTTTTTTATTTAATTTCTGAACGTTTTTGAATCAATGCATGTTTTGATTTTGGCTCTCCGCAGAGGAATAATCAAAACGAAATTTGCATATTTTTTTTTTGGCTCAATGGCTTTCTCATAATTTTGATCGAATGATTTTGAGAAAAAAAGAGCGGGGGACAAAGCTTAGTTGCCCCCCGATTTTTTGGTTAATTAAAGAGGCAACTAGAACT